>NW_021641047.1:0-227390 GCF_900964775.1 Scleropages formosus | reverse complement strand
CGTCGAGAGTGTAGCGCGCGCCCACCTCCGCGCGGCGGCTGCCCGAGGTGAGCGCGCGGACGAGGCCACGGACTTCCAGGCCGGAGACGGACACGTCCTCCAGGGCCACGTGACAGCGGCGGACACGCGCGTCGAAATCGGCGCTCTCCGGGGCATGGAGAACGCGGGCGCCTCCTCGGCGGCACTGAAGCGCTTCACGCTGGCCAGGTCGAGCCCGAGCGCGTCCGCGAACTGCACCTTCTTCCTGCAGCCGTCGGAGGGGAGCGTGGGCGCGGAGATGCCCCCCCTCGTCCTCCTCCCGCGCACCTCCGCGCCTCCATCGCTGTGCGAGAACACCTCCTCCGGAGGGGGGTCCGTCCCCGGGCTCTCGGGAGCGCCGTGCGCGTCCTGAGCCGAGATGCTCCGCACCTCGGAGAGAACTTGTGTGACCCGGGGCGCGACAGGAGACCGTCTGCGCGTGTCCGCGGCTGTCCGGCATCAGATTACCTGTGCGGTGGTGCGTCACGGCGGCGCGGGTCGCCATCAGAGCAGCTGGGGCGTTGGGACAACGAGGGGTGGGGGAGCCCTGTCAGCGGAGAGCACGTGCGCCGGGACCGTCAAACTAGTGATGACGTTAATGAGAGGATGAGATGACACGAAGTTGATTAAATAACACCGGGGACAAGTTCCACTTCCCGTTACACACACACACACACACACACACACACCACACTTCCGGAACCGCTTGTCCCATACAGGGTCGCGGGAAACCGGAGCCTACCCGGCAACACAGGGCGTAAGGCCGGAGGGGGAAGGGGACACACCCAGGACGGGACGCTAGTCCGTCGCAAGGCACCCCAAGCGGGACTCGAACCCCACGCCCACCGGAGAGCAGGACCAGGTCCAACCCACTGCGCCACCCCGTTCCCGTTAAAATGTTACCTAATAAAAATAACAACTGTGAAAAGTGCTGCAGTAAACGCATCCCAAATTCCAGTGGAGCAGAGCGCGCGCCCGCAGCCTGCCAGTTTGTCGCTCTTTTCTGCCCCAACATTGTGACTGTTGTCCCATTTGCAGGGTTCAGGTTCACACTTGAACACATTTTTTATGAACTACAACTTTAAAGAACTAGACGGGGTGTGTCACACTTGTATCCTATTCACTCCCTCAGTTTGGATAAATGCCTGGTGAGGGTCCCGGCTCTCCGGACCCTATCCCGAAGGGGGGTCTGGAGGGATACCAGTCCATCACAAAGTAGCAACACACACAGTCACACACAATGGGCAAGTTAGCGTGACAAATTCACTGGAACTGCGTGTTTTTGTGCTGTGGGAGGAAACCGGAGCACCCAGAGCGGAGAACATGCCAACTCCACAGACTGAGTCGGATTCGAACCTACGTCCGAAGGCCGGGTGCAGTGAGGCTCTAGCTGTTGTGTAAAGAATATAGGAAATGAAGGGAGTGAAATTGTAAGTACCTCTAAACATCACTTACCATAGTATACTAGTACATCATTGTACACTTGACTGTAAATTATACCGCAGTAAATCATATTATACAGTATCACAACATACCTCACTGATCTATCCTATATCGTGTACAAAACTGAATTTACAACACGACCACTATACCGTAATAAACTGTACTGAGCTTTACTGTGTTTTACTGTACAGTCACGCTACACTTCAATGTACGATACTGAACCGTCAGATATTCCGTATTAGGATATAGTTTATTACGGTATATAACTATTTGTAGTTACTAATAATACGATTGTTCATCATCATTTTTAGTAATAAGAATAATAATATAAACCATCATTCGGCCAAATCCGACTATAACATTAAGTGCAGGAGTAACATTAGAAATACAGACGAGGAAGTTCTCGCAGAAGCTCACATTTATTGTTCTACTGCGTTATAATGCAAATATTTCTGCTGAAAAGTGTAAACTATCACCACTTAACCCCTTGAACGCCGGCGTGCTTCTCACATCTCCGCCTAAAGTCTCAGTGCGGTTTAAAGCTTCGTGTATTATGATCACTTTCGTGTTTGTTCACTTTTTTCCATTCGTTGCTCGACCGAGAGTCAGAGAAGGCGAGTTAAAGTAACGATCGCGTAACAGCTGCGTAGTTCAGACGCGTCATAGTCGAGAAACTGCGGCCGATTTACGCAGAAGCGTATTTACTCACCAGTCGCGTCTTCCCCCCCCCCCCGTTTGTAGTTCGTGGGACGTTAATAATTGACACTCACTGCGCTCATATTTATCTTGGAGTTCCATGAAACCACTGGAAAAGTGTATGTAACGTCAACAAAGAAGAGTAACAGTTAACTTCAACAATAATAATAAATAATGTGAATTGCTCAAATTGTGACCCGAGTACCCAGTCAGACCTGTGATTTCGAACACGTTACGAAATAAAGTGTTTAAATATAATGTGTTTATAAAAACTGACCGAAACACACGACATCGGCCTTTATTAATTAAAGCATAATAAGCAACAAACTCGATGCATCTTTCAAGTTCAGAAGCGCCGCAACTTCAGACCACATGGCTGCACACGTGACGGACCAGCAGCTTCGTCAGATAAGAAGCATCCTATTGGAAGGCTGGGCCTGTACAGGATGTGACGTAAGGGGGCCGGGTTTTTCCGAGGACTGTGATTGGTTCTCGATACGCTGCGGGAATGAAGCGGAAGAGAATACTTCTGAAAAGTTTGAGTCCGCAGATCAGTGCGGTTAAAAATAATGTTAAAAAGAAGCGAACTGTAATTTGTCCATTTTCAAGTCAAACGTCAGCCATGTTCTCGGAGCTACAGAAGTGCCCGCGAAACGTGTTGGTGTGCGAGAGATCCAGTTTTATGAATGAGAAGTCCCGGCATGACAAACACGTGTCGCAACATTATTTCAACTACAAGGTGAGCGCGCGGAGGTGTGTAGCGGCACGTGTGAGGGAGCACGAGCACGGAGCTGGCGCGTAGGACGATGGATGGTCCACGCGTGTCACTGATGGTCCCCCGAACCGCGTCGTCCCGCAGGTCTCCGTTTTCATCCCACACTGCGGGTCCCTCCTTCGTCCCTGAGCGACGCCATGCGCCGTTTCACCCGCTTTTACCTGGTCAGGGAGGTGCCTGTGTTTGAGTTGCTGGGGAGGAGTGTCTGGAGAAGACTGTGAGGACAGGTAGGCTGCCGCAGGCTTTCTGGGACACGGCAGGCCTGGAGGTGGAGATGTGTGAGATGGGTGGGGGGGGGTGGAGGAGACGTGTGAGATGGGTGGGGGGGGAGGACGGTGAGATGGGTGGGGCGGTGGAGGAGATGGTGTGATGGGGGGGGTGTGTCGGGGGTGGAGGAGACGTGTGAGATGGGTGTGATGGGGGGGGTCGGGGGTGGAGGAGACGTGTGAGATGGGTGTGATGGGGGGGGGTGTCGGGGGTGGAGGAGACGTGTGAGATGGGTGTGATGGGGGGGGTGGTCGGGGTGGAGGAGACGTGTGAGATGGGTGTGATGGGGGGGGTGTGTGTCGGGGGTGGAGGAGACGTGTGAGATGGGTGTGATGGGGGGGTGTCGGGGGTGGAGGAGACGGGTGGATGGGGGTGGATGGGGGCACTGACCGCCCTGTGTGTCTTGTGTGATCCAGGTAGATTCTATGCCCTGTCCTACAAGACGAGAATCGACCAAGACGACGTCGTCGCCCTTCTTCCACTGGTCAGAATAACACTCGTTTATTTACCGATTTGCTGATCACACTGTTTGTTCCCCCCCACTTACACCGCTCAGTACTCTTACTGGGGTAATTCTGGCTAAGTACCTTGCTAAGGGCATTGCAGCAGCAACCTTCAGGCTACAAGTCCACATCCTTAACCGCTGCGCCACCTACCGTGTGTCTCTACGCAGCGTCTGTGTTCCGCTTCACTCTCTTGTCCCGCCAGGTCAGTTGATACTGTCTGTGGTTAAGGACACGTACGAGCAGCTGGGTCTGGAGGGCAGGCCGTCGCAGTACGCCATAAACGGCCCATGAGATACGGTGCGTGTCTTCAGCACTTCCCCCTCACGTCAGTACAGGGTGCCACTTGGTTTGCTCTTACGTGTCTCGGTTGTTTTCTCCCCAGTGGTGGTCATAGACCTCACAGACAAGTCCATGGCCCGGGTTCGAAACGCTACGACCGGGTGTTGTGGGCCCTCAGAGAAAAAGTGCCGCTCAAGACAGACTTCCTAATGGCCTGTCACAGCGTTGGTGAGTTGGTAGAGTACCTAGCAGATATGTGGATGCAGGTTTCAGTCCCTGTCTCAGCTGCCTGTCCCCATCCTGATTAGTATTTACATTTAGTCATTTAACTGATGCTTTTCTCCAAAGTGACTTACACATATGTACTCAAGAAATTTAGGGTAAGTACCTTGCTCAAGGGTACTACAGCTGGAGGAGGGAGCTGAACCTGTGACTTTTCAGTCCAAAGGCAGCAGCTCCAACCTCTACACTACCGGCTGCCCCTTATTTAAGAATAAATAAATAAATAAGTGCCAGCTTGCCCTTTATAAAGTGTGCCTTTGTATAGGAAATGTTGAGATGTTTGTGTCTTTTTCTAGGAGCCACAAAATTCAAAATGACCTAGTGCTCCTGACCTATTGAAGAGTACACTTTGTATACCGAGTTGCACATTGCGTAGTGGAAATGTTTGCTAAATGAATGACTGTAAATGTAATGTGTGATTATTATTATTATTATTATTATTATTATTAATAATTATTAATAATTATGAATGTGATTCTTACCCCACAGCAGTACACTGAACTGTCGCACTTAATCCATTCTGGACAGACTCATACTAGTATGGCTCTTCTGCGCTCTTAGTGGGCACCGAGGCCTGGTCTCTGCCACCCTGCCTCTCCCGGTACCCCTGGAAGGAGCTCCAGGCATCTGTGGACACCCAGACCTTGCGAGACCTGCCCTGCCCTGTCCTTCATGGCGACGACCTGCGCGGAGAGACCGCCTGCGAACCTCACGCCTTCCTGGAGTGGCTGGGAGCTGTCGGCTTGGGCATCGGCTGGTGAGGTGACCTGTGGCACGCCGTGCCGCCTCTCTGTCCCACCATCCCTAGCACAGCAGCTCATTGGTCCAAAGGCATCTTGAGGGTTCAGACATACCTAGTGGAGAGCAGTTGCTTGAGAAGGTAACGAACGTCAGTAGAAAGAGGACCCTACTGAGAGCCCTTGCTCATTAGGATGTTCGCAAATTAATCGGATTAGCCGCATCTCTGGTGTCGCAGAAACCTGAGAACATGCAGCAGTAGAGAGAGACGGACACGAGGTAAAGCCCAGGGTCACCGACTGGCAGCTTTTGTCATCTGCAGTGAGAACGAGGCCACGAGTTTCCTATCCACGTATGAATGTCCAGAGCCGCGGACGCTTGTGGACCAGGCTGTGCTCTGCACGGTCACTGGGCTGCTGCTTCCTGAGGATATCCACTCGCTGCTGGAGGAGCTGCGGTAAGACCGCCGCTATCCTCTTATTTTGGGTCTGTCTTTTTTTTTTTTTTTTGTTACAATTAAGCTTTTCACATAGTCGTGTCTTTGTATGGTCATATTTAGATGAGCTTTCTGGGAGCACTGGTGTCTCACAGGTCCTGGGGCTGTTTGAGACATGGTTTTGAATCTGGCTCCTGTGCAGGATTTGTATGTTCTGTTCTTGTCTGGATGTCCTTTAGGTGCTCTGGTTTCCTCCCACAGTCAAATGTTTCAGGTTAACAGATGCCTTTGAATTGCCGTGTGTGTGTTAAATTATTGTTCTATATAAATAGAAAGCTGCCTTGGACAAATGTATATCTCCTCAAGTATAATCAACTTATGGATGATAACATTGGACAAAGTCTCATGTCAGCACCAGTGATCCAGGTTGTTAGGTTGTGTTCATCAGTGTAAAAGCCCGCTGACGTTCTCGCTGTTTCTTCTCCTCTTGCTCGAAGGCGCTATTTTGACCAGCCCAAGTCGTCATCCTGGCTCTCACTGGTGGTCCACGGCTTTGCGGACAGTCCCATCTCCTGGGGGATGGCAGAGCACGGCTTCCACAAGGGCGGGGAGAACTTCTACAGCTTCGTGCTCTTTAAGAACCAGGACTATTGGCTGCACATGGGCACTGGGGCAAATGATGGCTGCCCTCCCTAACCACTTTAGTACACGTACGTGTCATAACTTCACGTGAAGTGTCACATGAACAGGAGCTAAGAGAGACCTGTGGGGCAGCGCACATCTGGAGGTCTTCAGATCTGCTCCATAACTGACTTCAATTCTATGCTGTAGTCACTAACCAATGGTGTGAAGACCTGTGAATCAATAAAACAATGAAGTACTTTCCTTTTTGTATGCCTGAGTGAAAAATACAATTGGTCTGCAGGGCACGGATGTTTCCCCACTACAACACTTATAATAATGTCGTACCTGAAAGGAAACATCAGTTACTGTTCCAGTTCAGCTCTGTAATAAATGTCAGTGTGATTGTGGGTTTAATTATAAAGAGACCAATGAATAGTTCAGCATTGTCAAATAGTCTCTTTAAAAATTGTTCCCTCTATTCTGTGGTAGCAGGCGAACTGATCCTAATGCACTTTCAGGTGCTGGAAATATGAATTTTAATTTCAATACTTCACTAAGACAGACATCGCAGAGGCAACCGATTCGACGACAAAGCTTCACTAAGATTGATACCAAATGAGTCAAAATAGCATAACGTATGAAACAAGTTTATTTTACCCAGGTTTTCACAGCTGTATATATTTCATATTAATCTATAAAACTTTACAGATTGTACAGTATATATAGTATTTATATATAGCTCAGTCTATGACAAGAAATAGGTCCCAAAGGTGAAAAAAATACTGTACTGGGTATTCAGGCTGAAGGCAAAAACTTACATTTGAGCTTTCCAACATGGAGCAGGACACTAAGGGTCAGCCCTAACAGCAAAATCTGACAGTATAAAAATAAGGTACATTTTAGAGCACACTGTTTTCAAATAAGCCCGCCCCCCCTCCAACTCAGACGCAGCACAAGGAATGGGCTCGAGGTGGGTGTTTTTCTTCTTTTTGGCAGAGCAAAAGTACCTGATATCATAGAGGACATGAAAGCTATATTTTGGTTTATGTAGGATGAGGTTTGTGGGGGGGTGGGAGGCGTGTGTTGTGTATGTGCTGATGGAGGTGGGGGAAGCAGTTTGCTCTGAGTCACGTTTCCTTGCCTCTGCTGCCGGGGTTGTTAGTGGTGTCGCCTGGATGCTCTCGCTAAAGGTCCTGCTTTTGATTACAATCTTCCCCCAGGTGTAGGATTATGGAAGAACGCTAAGGCCATTCCTGGGGATGGGGTTAAGGTTAGGGTTAGGGTTGGGCAGCTCAACAATTTTCTGATTTCCGCTCACTTCTGGTCAAGAGGTCTCACCTAGACACACCCTTGTTTTCTGGCCTCATTGTTGCAGCTAGCAGACCTCACAACAGGGCAAGAACTGGATTCACTGTGACTCACCAGAGGTTCAGAGTGTGAGTGAAGGAGGGAAACTGGTCTCGCACTAGAATGGAGAGAAGAGGAGAGGGAGCAACTACCTGTCTTAGAGCACGGCCTGAATGGCATCTGTGCTGAACAGAATGAGAGAAGGTGATTCATGCGAGACGCTTCATTGTCGCTTCAACATTATGTCCATTTTAAATACTTAAAAAAAAAAATTTAAAAAATCCGTATGATTTTTTTTTTTTTTTTTTTTAAAAAAAAGTGGTTTATCATTTTTAAATTTTTTAGAAAATTCACCAGACAAGTTGAATAAACTTTGTCCAGATCATGATGGACTTTTCTACAGTCCAGTTTTCCAATTTTTATGGTGTCAGAGTAATTCATGAGCTTGGCCCCCACTCAACACTGACTACAGACTATTAGTGTTATTAATCGCCACTTGGGTTAATTTAGAGGATTGAGATCAGTTATAAACATACGCCTATATCGATAGACCCTCAGTCACCATCGTTAAGGTCGACTGCCTCAAAATATGCTCAGTGACACCACCGATACACATGCGGGCCCTGAAGGGCACATCTAGTTTTACACTTGCTACCCCTGGAGTGGTCTGGAAGATAAAAGAACGGATTCATGTTTGATGAGAGTCGACACCGGAGTTGGACGGGAATCCCAGTGTGCCTGCTGGCCGTATCTCGCTCACATTCATAAAGAAGCCTGGCACGCTATGCCTTTGGTTTTCGTTAACCAGATGACTTCAATAACGCCGCCGACCGATTCCGCTTCCGAATACAAAAAAGGGGGTTTTTGATATCCCTGACATTTACGAGGCCCGCAGACAAGAGAACGGCAGAACACACATGTTCCCCCAGCTATATGATACAAACACAGGAAGATATTCTCTCCAGATTTCCTTCAAAACAATGGCATGAAACAACTGCATATTACTTTAACTTATTAAATTAAAAATATTTTAAGACAAGCCTAGACAAAACATTTACATTAACAAGAGAAAATATTTGGTGTAACATACTTAACCTAAAGCCAAAGGAGAGAGGAAAAAACAAAGACAAAATGACCATCAACACAAACAGCCATTAAAAATAAAAACAAATATACCAAAATGTATACAAAAAACAAAAAAAAAAAAAAAAAAAACTTTTTTTTTTTTTTTTTTTAAAAAGGATAAACTAAGCTTACATAAAACTTAGATTTAATTTCTGGTTAAAGTAATACTGCCAGGTGGATTTAACTGGTTTTGTCAAGTGTACAAGTTTTCCCAGGTCTCAAGGAGCTAATGAGGACGTCCAAAAAGGGATGGGCTCCGCTGTGGGAGTCAGCCAATCATCCCCAAATAGTCCTCTCCTGCATCGTTTAAAACTGAACTTTGAGCAGGCGAGCTGAAGGTGCGCATGGTGTCAGTAAGGCTCATTTGTCCTCAAACAAGAACGAGGACATCCGGCAGTCCAACCTGTCCAACTACATGGAGTGTACGACACTTCTGCTTTGCCTTGCCATTCCTCTGCTTCCCTTCTACCCACAAACATGGTTAAACAGTGTTGGTACTCCAGATTCTTAGCGCACATAAAGCACAGGGAAGGAGTCAAGGGGGTGATGGGAGACACTTAGAGGCAAAGCATGCTGGGAAGGCCAGTCCTAGTCCCAGTGCTGTAGTTTTGTTCACCTTGTAAGGCATTCTTTATTTCGCTTAGTCCGTCACTCCGAACAAAAGGGGAGAGAGAAAAAAAACTTCTTCCCCATGTTACACAGATAAACTTCTGTGCAAACACACACACACCACACACACACACACAGAAAAACTGTGTGCAGAGCTCGGACGTGCGCTACCGATGCTGCAGTTGGCGATGCAGGCGTGGATGTTTAGAACTCGTCGATCTTCTTCTGCAGGTACTTGAGGATGGAGTCCATGCCCTGCGGTGAGCCCCACACCCTCTTCAGGGCCTCGCACTCCTGGTCGTTGGCTTGCTCTAGCGCCACCCTGCTGGTGTTGCGCACCAGGGCTTTGGACTCGCACAGAACCTGGGCGCCGCCAGAGTGATGGAAGGCAAGCAAAGAGGGAGGGGCAAAAGGCAAATTAAGTGGATTATGGAAAGTGATGCTGATCTTACAGTAGACACCAGGAAGAACACGTTACAATGGCATTACTGTGAAAAATGTATGTATGAAATCTATTCTGAGCACGGGGGGGATTCCAGCCTGTGAGGTAGTGACAAAAATAATGTAATGGCATGGCCTGTAACGGTAGTTACCTTTATAAATGATATGTGAAGTGACAGAAAGGCACGTGCTGTCATAAATACGCGTTTTTCTTATGAATTATTGAGGAGAACAGAAATGACAAGGGTAAACCCTGGAGGTGCGCTAATGTAAACTGAACAAATACTGCACAAGACTCTCGTTCCAGCTGCACCAGGAAAGAGGTGAAATGTAATAAACCCGTGACATGCGTCTGTAAAGTTTACAGATGTACCATGATAACCGAAGGCGCAATATCAAAAATCATACGTACACTGCTTAAATTACTGTGATGGCCAAAATACAGAAGAAATTAAAAATACATTACGCAGCAGCTGCCATAAATTATTGAAACCTAAAGACTGATGTAACATCTTTAGCATTAATAAACAACAAGCAATAAGAACACCACCCAGATGCCAATTATGAAGGCTTTTCAGAAACCCAGAAATTTCAGTACCGTCTTCAGGACAGAGAGCAGACAGTTTGATCGTGGCCTCTGCAGTAGAAACACTGACACAATTCTTGATGTGACAGAAGGTAACAGCTTGCGGTAACCACACATGAAGCTGAGAGGAGAAACCTCAGGGTACCCTACTGGAGTGTGTGTGTGTGTGTGTGGGGAGGGGGGGCGGAGCTGCACGATGTGTATGTACATGAGGTGTGAGGAGAAACTAAAGAGAACGAAAGGTCAACGAGAACGTGTGCGGTGTGAGAATGCGACAAAAGAAAATCAAAAAGAAATTAAAGGGATGACTTACAACTGAATTACAAGAGACTAGCTCCCTAATGCGCACCATCACCTCCTGAGTGAACGTCCCGGGCCAGAAGACCTGGGAGACCAAACCCTTGGAGCACGCCTCCTGAGCCGTCAGCTTGCGGCCGCTCAGCAGCATCTCGCTGGCCTGCGGGGGGTGGGGGGGGAGGTTGGTGGTTAGGATGCAGGGAGCATGTCAGCATACGTGGTCCACGCAGCACCTGCTATGACTTCATCCAAGTCTAGGTGAAGTTAGGTGTGCTTTAGATTACAGGTGGCACCTTCCAACGAGTCTAAGCCCAACTCATCTATTGGCACAGCTCAACTATAGCACAACTACCCAACTATTTACCAAAATCTTGTTGACCACATTTAAAAAACAAAAAAAAATACTCCTGTCTACATGTTTCCATGGCAAAGATCCAGGAATATGTTATAATGGAACGTGACTTGGAGGTTCAAGATGCAGGCAGGTCAGTCACTTTGGTGGAATATCCAGGTGTAAAGAGCTTTTCCCCCCCATAGGGGTGCACTATCACAGAGCAGCAGAGACAGTGGAAGGAGACAGAAGAGTGACGTTCACTTAGCCTAAGGTCTAACAAAGAGCACCAGCATCCCCCAGAATCGTGCGTAATGGGTGCCCTTCTGTACAAGTATTTAGTAAGGAGAAAACGGGGGTGTGCCACCTAAATGTGAGTGCAGCCAGGACAGCAAGGCTCTCGTGGAACGAGGCAGAAAACGAGGTAGAGATGGCAGCCAAACACTCTGTGTCAGTCTCTGTTCTTCTACTGCCCTCTACAGTGTGGCGAACCACTCAAAGAATTGCTCTTCCCTCCAAAACACGGCCCAGCTGAACACCGAAACTTCAGCTCATATGGCTGCACTATGGAAGGTTGTCTTCCTGCTTGACCTCCTTCTGGGTTGTGTCCACGGAAGAGCTGAAGGCCAGAAGGGATGAGTAATCATGATGATTTCACAGGGGAAACTCAAAGAAGATATGTCCTTGATGTAAACTAAACTGATCGCAACTGAACTGTATCTCAGAAAAAGCCTCTTATTTTTTTTAAATTGACATTTCTCACACTTTTTTCCAAAGCGACTTGGAGTGCTAATATACTTATTATTTACACATTTATACAGCTGGATTATTTTACTGAAGCAATTTAGGGTTAGTATCTTGCTCAAGGGTACTACAGCTGGAGGTGGGATTTGAACCTGCGACCTCTTGACCATTACGCTACCAGCTGCCCGGTCATAGTTCTCCCTAGATGAATGTAAGGTGAACCGTGCTACAATGACATTCGCTGCATAAAATAAACTTGGCAGACACATTGACTTAGAAAGTATTTCTGGCACTACCAGCAGTGGAATGAAATTCAGCTGAAATGTCAAATGGAGCTGTGCTGGTCACAGATCTGGTTCAAAAGACTCACGCGGCAGGAAAGGGTCCGTCTCGTGCCAGGATTACACGCTCAGCAAAAAATCCTGGCGTCCAGAGCAGACACCAGACAGTTGTGTCTGATTCAAAGTATGCGCCTGAGATCAGCCTGAAGCCTTCGGAACTCAGCTCACCACATTGTGCCTTTCTACTGATGGAGCTGCTGACCTTCGAAATTACTACTGAATGTCACTGAACAACTAGCTGAGTGCATAATTACATGTTAGGTGGGGAGGTGGCAAAATAATGTTAAGGACTCCTTTTAGGCAGAATTTCAACGCTGCAGTAAAAGGCAACAGATCGAGTGAAATGTTAAAGCAAGAGCGAGAAAACCAGCAGAGGCGATCAGTCGACCAGGGAAGGCGCCAGGAAGGGTGAAAGGAAGAGGGACACGCAAGAAAAGGGGAAAACGTGCAGGGAGCATAAAGGGCAAGACAGCTGTTTCGAGGGTGAAAAGGAGAGGGGAGTAACAGCGACTTGGGTTATGAAAACGAGGACAAACTCACAGAAGCCATGCCCATTACTCGGGGGAAGGTGAGGGACGAGCAGGCATCGGGCGTCTGGCCAAAGGTGGTGTAGGGAGTCTGGAACCAGGCCTTCTCATTGGCCCAGACAACGTCGCAAAGTGGCAGAATGGACGCTCCCAAACCCACTGCTGGCCCGTTGACCGCCACGATGATGGGCTTCTTGAACTGGATGAAGGTGTTCACAAATGTTCTGAAGAAAGAGGGAAAACAAATTATACATCACAGTCATGAGTACCAGCTAGGGAGGCACGAGCATTTCCGTCATCTATGTTACCATGGTCATTATGTCGAGGGTAGGGTAAGTACCATCATGTGAAATCCAGTTCATGGGAAATTTCATGGTTTTCACAGTAGGGGAGGGTAACAGAAGTGGCTTTCCATTCTACTGTGCATGTCTTTGCACTGTAGGGGGAAACCAGAGTGCCACAAAACAATGCTGCAATACATAATAATCAAGATGATGGTTCTCAGCTCTGCTTTAAGTCCTCATCAAGACTTAATGGTGATAACAGTTTTAACAGGACCTAGATGCACAAAACTGAAGTAAATATAATGGTTATGTTCTTCCTGCCCATTATATGAGATAGTATGAGATTCCAAAAGACCAATTTGCTATGAGCAGGGAAAAGAGCAACAGCTGGTTACCTTCAAGCTCCCTGGCTTTACGAAGGTACAGCCTCTCCTCATGCTTACTGTAAATCTATATGTCTGTTCGGTGTGGGGCTCTTAATCCTAAATCCATAAAATATCTCAATAAAGTGGTCACGGAGGATCCATCCCAACCTTTGCCATAACCACAAAGTGATCATCTCTGCTACTTTTTACTGCAAGGCCACAACTGAATGCCACAGGATGCGGCAAAACCACAAAAAGGGCACAATGAAAAAATGGTGCTTGTGTGAAACTAAGAGCGTGTACAGTTTTAGCTCAGTTACACCAGGAAATGAAAGACAATGAAGCCATTTGCAGAAATGACTTCCCGAAATGCAACACAATTCATTATAGAAGCAGAAACCCATTCGTCCCATTTGTCCACTGGAGAGCTAAGATCAGCCAAAATCAGCTTGGCACATAGACATCCGTCCTCGTAATCGATTGGAGCGGCCCCACAAATGCATTGGAGAAACGTCTGACACCTGAGCCTTCTCTGCGCTCAGCTGGATCTCCTTCGACTGGAGGGCATCAATAACATCTGACTGAAGTGAGTGCCCCCAGGGAACAAAGGGATATCTAAGATTTTTCGCATTCCAGGGAGCTAGACCTTCCCAGGGGACTGGAACGACTGTGCCATTAACTTCTTCGTTGAGAGCAATCCGCTGTGTGTCCAACCTTTAGCGATTGACCATCGCATCTCCAGGTTTCCACTTTCAGACAACATGCTGGATAATTACAAAGCGAAGGGGCCTTTACAATCCCATCATTGCCCTTCATTCCTCACCTGATGCATTCTGCCATCTTGATGCTCTCTTTCTTCCTGTCATCCGTCAGTCGTCGGATGAAGTAAATGAAGTCGAGGCCAAAGCAGAAGACGCTTCCGACTGCACTGAGCAGCACCAGTTTGCTGTCATCTGCTGCCGCGGTGCTCATGGCGCTCTGCACCTCCTTCATCACCTGAATCATCAGTGGCACCATCATCATAAACCATCGTCATCCAGTACCTCATCGTTCAGTCTGCTCGCTAGGTTTGGTCGCTAACACATTCCACTTGCATCGCAAGTCTACACACACAGCATCTTGAAAGCAAACGTTGCTAGCAATGAAGCTCAAAGGAATCCTTCCTTTCAAAGGTGCCCAGATGACAACTATAACCACTACAGAGATGAACGAACACCTTTCAGCAGTTATATTACCATAATCACCTTCATAGTCATCATCTTCAACTACCTGCTCTTTGACATTAAAAAGCATCAGTATTAATTTATACAACTATTAGATAATTTAAACTTTCTTGTACATACATAATCCATTTAGGGGTCTGCTGGATCAAGGTCTGTGATTTAGGTATTGTCAGTATCTTGAAAGAATCATTTGCTACAGTGACAAATTAGACCATCAAAAGCAACATCACATATGATACTGACTCTGTAGACTAGGAAAAAAAAGTTATAAAATATGATCACATTCCCCATAACCGTTCAGAATGATAGGGGGACACAAAGCACCCAAGGGGTGAGGCTCCTTGCCGACTCACATCGGGGTTGAGGGAGTTGTTCTCGGATGACTTTGTGGAGAGCAGGATGTGCGTGAAGCCATCCTGCTTCTTCACCACGATGTCGCGGTAGCGGTAGGCGCTCTCTGTTTGCCGGACGCTGAAGCGCAGGCGCTTGTCGAAGGCAGTACGCTCCTCGAACCGGCGCTTGCTGGCTGCACTCGACGCCCCGCTGGCAGCATTCTGAGAGCTGGCTGTCCCATTGGCCGGTAGGGCTTCCATGAAGGTGGACGTACCTTTGTGGGGTGACGATGGAGGGATTACGTCAGCGTCAGGTTGAGAATCCACGATGTGTCGACTGTGTCTCGCTTTGCATCCTCTTTTTATGTGCTGATTTGGACATGGCAGGAAGTTCTGCTAACGCCTGGCCTTCCACTCGGACCAGTACCTTGGTATGCTGCAACTTTTTCAACGCATCCAACATAAGTCACCCGAAAAAAGCAGACCATCTCAAAGCACATGGAACCTGGCCACTCTCAAGCAAATGGCAGGATGTCCAAGTCAATTAGTTACCACAGCAACTGAAGAGACACATTTCAGTGTTCTGCAGATATGTTTGGAGCATGGATGGAGACAGAAGTGCAAGGAATCTCCCTCGGTCGAGCCAATTTTCCAGCCTGACTGCAGGTGACTGAAAACACGCAAGTATGCATGGGACTGAGCAAATTATTAATACACAATAATTATATACACACACACACACATTTTCAGAACCGCTTGTCCCATACGGGGTCACGGGGAACCGGAGCCTACCCGGGAACACAGGGGCGTAAGGCCAGAGGGGGAGGGGACACACCCAGGACGGGACGCCAGTCCGTCGCAAGGCACCCCAAGCGGGACTTGAACCCCAGACCCACTGGACAGCAGGACTGTGGTCCAACCCACTGCGCCACCGCACCCCCGTATAATATATATATATATATATATATATATATATATATATATATATATGAAAGAACTCGAATTAGTATTTTTCCCACATTCCACATCAACCACTGCCTGGCTGAATTACTTGTGCAAGAGGGAAGATATTCATATTATTTTTTATACATTTGGACATAAAAATCCAAACAACCAAGAACTGCAGGTCCTCCTACACCTTAGCCCAATCTCACTGTGCAGTGAGCTGGTAAAACTGAAAAAAACTGGACAGGCTATGGTAGAGATCTGTTTTCTGCATAGAAGGTGACGAGTAATCTGACGGGAGGGACGGGGGGAATAAAGAAATGTTACAGTCTCTGGTTGGATCGTGTCTGGAAGTATTCTCTATGTATCCATGCCATCTGGTGATGGAAGTTCCTCTTAATCTAGATATCAGAAAATCATTAGCGCACAGGAGCCACTCTCGCAACGAGGGCAGCTGTGTAACCACAGCAGAGAGCAACACGGCCTTGTGTACGTGCTGCCACGGTGACAAACAATCCACGTCGCAGCCAATGGCTGTAGCCCTCTGCACAGTGCCGGTGATAAACACTGAGCAACAGCCGATAATAAACAAAGTGTCACAGATCCGGACCCGCACAACAAATTAATACCAATTTTCATTTCAATCTTCAGAGCCTAGGGAGGTGTGATGACACAGCTGGTTTGGCTGGGTCTGCCTCTCTGGCAGGTCTACGGTTTGAGTCCCGCTTGGGGTGCCTTGTGATGGACTGGCGTCCCGTCCTGGGTGTGTCCCCTCTCTCTCCAGCCTTATGCCCTGTGTTGCTGGGTTAGGCTCAAGTTAGCTGCGACTCCGCTCGGGGCAAGCGGCTTCAGACAGAGTGTGTGTGTGTGTGTGCGCACGTGTCTTCAGAGCCTGTGAGAACAGAGTGCATATTTTTTTTTTTTTTTTTTAAAAACACGACATACAGGCTTCATGGCTAGATGCAAAGGATTTTCATTTAACATATTTTCTGTGTGGAAAACAAAAGCCTTGTAGAGCTACAGCTCTAGAGATGAATCAATTTCAGATGTTTCAAAAATAATGGAAAATTAAACTCTAGTACATATTTTGAGTTCCAAAATGTTACTGCCGCTAAATCAATTAGCAAGCCTGAAGGGGGGGAGGGAAAAAAAAAAAAAAAAAAAAAAAAAATCAGTAAGTGCTACAGGAAAAAGTATACAGACCACAGCAAGAAGTGCATGCAGAGCAACTCATCTTAACTTCTGGCAAAGTTACTTTATCACAGCTGACACACAAAAGGGATGTGACAGGGCTCCATCTAACCTGCCCCAGTAAGGATACTGCTCTTACCTTTCCCGTTGAGGGAGCGCACCGCAGCAGGTGTGATGGGCACCTGTGGAGGGGGGAATATAGACTGAGTCCGTGGCCGTGTCCCCATCCGAGCCCTTTCATCTCCAGGCCCCAGAAGAGTCCCTGGGGGCTTCTCTAGCAAAGCCACCTCTGGAGGCACAGAGTCAGGCTCCTGCCCTGTCTGCTCAAGGCTGTGGGCTGCCTCGCTGGGCGACTCCTCTGAGTCAGTCCGGCTCTTCATGGGGCTCTTGGGCACCAAGATCTTAATGCCGGACTTGGCCAAATCTACACTCCGACGCCCAGTGCCAGCAGTGTGGGCTGCTGCCACACCAGTGGCAACACTGCTGACGCGTCGGTATTTCTGGCTAGAGAGAAGCTGCTCTGTGTCCATTTTGGCATCGGCATCCCGCACAGCAAGAGGGGACGGCTGCTGTTGCCGAAGTTTTTGGACAGGCAGGATCACATTGGTGGCAGTAGTGGGATTTCCAGTGAGCGACAGCTGTAATGGCGGTTGTTGCTGTGTCTGATGAGGCCTGCAGATCTGCTTGCGGGCGTTGTTGCCGGGTCCGTGGCCAGGGGAGTTGCGTGTAGACCGAAGAAGGCCACCATCCTTCTGCTGCTCACTGTGAAGACGGTTAAACTCATGGATGAACTCCATGCAGTTGGAGAGGTGCATCTCTGGTTCCCATGTGTCTCCTTCGTAGCCGTAGCCCCTCCAGCGCACCAGATACTCCATTTTCCCTTTCTTATTTTTCCGTTTGTCCACAATTCTTTCCACCTGAAGAAAATTAAGAAAAATAATGAAGAGACCAGAAGAGAAATTTGGGTCCTTTACCTCTATTCAGCAGATGCAAACAATCAGTTTGTTTTAATTGAGTTTCTTTAGGTACAATCAGTAATAAATTGGTTAAGCACACCTTTGAAATTTTATGGATAATCAACATAGCATTTCTATCTTCTTACTTACCTGTACAACAATTTCCAGGATACATAGCATCACAAATTATTTGACATGGTTATTTTTATCTTTATTTCACATTTGTATCTACTCTGTGCATGGAAAAAGAAAAATTAATAGAAAAATGAGAACTCTAATTCTTTCATTAGCCTCTGTAATGACTATGAAGGCAATGTCATATAACAGACCTAAAGATAAACTTCTGAAGACAACCCAAACATTAAATGCAGGAAACTCACAGGCTGCTGGGCAAAACTAATGGTGACAGGTAGCCATTTTCTGTCCAAGGGCAAGCAGTATCCAATGGCGTTCCCTGGCGTACCCTGTGGGAACTGGCAAACCCATGGGCCCATCAGCCTCATTTACACACATACAACAAATAATGGGCCGAGCAGCTCTGCGACACTGGTGCTCTGCGTTTCCATTACATGTTTAAGCGAGTTGCCCGCAGAGCAATGTTCTCCTGAGGGAGACAGGAGTGCTAATGAAAGGACTAGCAGGAAGGGGCTTGGTATGGTACGGTACCATGTTAAACTTGGGATTTAGGAGTTGCTGCCATAAAAACATCCCAAACTTACATATTAAGGAAGCTACTGTTTAAATAAAATATTTTTTCTTTAGTAACCAAAAAATTAGTAGCCCAAGGAAACTAACATTCAGAATTAGGTTAAAGAAAGCAATGGCCTTTGGAGCAGCACGAAGCAGAGTAGGCAGAGTGCTGCCTTCAGATCAGAAGGTTCCCTGTTCAGGTTTCACTTATGGTTCAAGTGCCTTAGAGCAAGGTACTTACCCTGATTTGCTGCAGTAAAAAGTACCCACCTTAAAAATGGTTAAATCATTATAAGTATCTTAACAGTGGAAACTGCTTTGGAGAAAAGTGTCCTAAACAAATGTCTTTGCACTCTCAATGTGAAAAAAGAACATATACGGTATATTTTAGTGTTTCATATGATCAGTAAACAATGGGTACTGGAAAAAGTAAAAAGGATGAGACCTTTTTTCTCTTTAAACAATTTTTTAAAAACATGGTGGCCATCTCTGGATGTGGTTAAAGGTCATGAGAACTCAAAGGATGATTCAGAGAGCAGAGGGACAAAAATGAGGGACAGTAACAGGTAAGACATAAGTAAAATCACTTGCAAAGAAGCAACAGTATGAGTACTATATATATATATATATGTATGTGTGTTTAAATGGAAGCACACTACCGCCTACTTCAAGTGTTTCACTCAGGTCACCACAAGGCTTTATTCTGTTGGCAAAATGTCATACCTACTCTCAGAAATGTTATTGTACTGCACTCAGCTCTCCAGTTTGTTTGTGTGCATCAGGAATTTCAATAGTGAATTTGTTCTGCTCCTGCCACTGCCAGACATTAAATGATGGCTGCATTCACAAAAAGAAAGTCCATTTCTTTCTGTTGGGTTCCTTCAACGTGAGCAAAATCCTTTGTTCACAACACATTATAGCCACAAATCAGTCATCAATGTAAATCTGACACGTGAAAATAGTAAATGAAGTCCTATCAGCTATAACAAGAGTGACGCCAACAATCCTCAGTGAGGGCAGTGTTGCCGGAAAAAGAGAGCGTTGGGTTCATGATTTCGGAGATGGCAAAGTCATGGACACAAGTGCAGTGCCAGTGAGGCACTTCAGTGTTCTTGGGAGAAGTGCTTGCTACTAACAATATTCAGTTCAAGTACAAACAAATAACATAAAACACAGTAGAACACCATGTACAGGGGCTGTACAACTACAGTCATTCGCCGCTTAACGTTTCGCATAAAGACTGAGCGCATATACGTACGACAGTGGTTCCATAAGATTATAATGGGGCTGAAAAATTCTTATCGACTAGCGATGTTGTAGCGCAACATGTTACTCATGTGTTTGTGGTGGTGCTGCTGTAAACAAACCTACTATGCTGCCAGTCGTATAAAAGTATAGCACATACAATTATGTACAGTACATAATACTTGAGAAGACACTTATGTTACTGGTTTATGTATTTACTATACTGTACTTATCGTTATTTTACAGTGTACTCTTTCTAGTTATAAAAAAGTTTACTGTAAAATAGTATGCTGTGTCACGCTGGCAGCATCATCATAAATCTCATGTTTACCACGTCTCTTAATTGCATCAAGGCTATATACCATCTAAGTGTGTATAAGTACACTCTACGATCGAGACTATACCATCTACGTTTGTATAAATACACTCTACGATCTTTGCACAACGACGAAATCGCCTAACGACGCATTTCTCAGAACGCATCCCTGTCATTAACGCATGTCTGTACTTGCCCTCAACATCAAGGCCTTATCCTTCTCACCTCCCTTCTGTCCTCTCTCTTTATACTGAAGACCACCTTATTTGAAACAAGCTTTAGCCCTCTTAGTCCATAACACATTTGAAGGGGGAAAAAAAAAAAAATAAAATAAAAAAAGATTTTATATCACGGCTATACGAAAACAACGCGTGTAGACATTCACTTCACACATAATATATCCAAAAACAGAAACATAAATGGACATTTCACACCAACAACTGCCTATTAATAATTTTCCAAGAAATCTGAACCCCCTGCCATAACAGTACATTTCCCAGAAAGGGTGGGCACTTCCCATGATGCACTACAAAGCCAGTTCAAACTCATTGCTTCTGTTTAGTAGTGAGTAAATAATAATCAAAATAGGCGATTTGACAAAACAGGAAAAACAAACAAAGGTTAAGTGTTGCGGTATTGTACATGGTTATTGAAAGAGTAACTGAACTTTTAACCTGAAGCACTGAATATTGGAACAATGCAATCTGTTACCGGTAGCAACATGGCCTAACACTCTGTGTGTGTGTGTGTGTGTGTGTGTGTGTGTGTGTGTGTGTGTGTGTGTGTGTGTGTCCGTATCCACCCACCAACACAATGCTGGGATCTTGTTATCAATATGGTGAGCATGGCTGTGTGTTTCTAGGAGTGTCTCCAAGTGGTCATACTGGGACACTTCAGTCTGTCACAATAAGCTAAAAGTTTCTCAACATAAGTCAACATAAACTACGTTTTTACCATGTCAGGAAAATGCGACGTCACCTCAACAACGAACTAAGAAGGCAGGTGTGATCCAAACAGAGCCATACCAAGTCGGGTGGGAGAGGAAGAAAAATTTAGGAAATTATTGACAAATCTCATAAATCGCAGACTTCCATTAAAAATATGGAGGCAGCAGCCAAAGGCGGCCGTATTCTCCAGAGGAAGCCCCGCAGTCGCCAAAAATAAGAGGAGTAGATGCATGAAGAAAAGAGCAATAGAGCTACACAACATGATCAGCATGTGAAACAGGGGTCTTGTGACTAGAACGATTCACACTAAAACTATCTGCCACACCCAGCTGGTCAGGCATTCCTTTGTTTTGCTGCAGCCAATACACTTTAACTGCACAAAAATGGGTAGAAGTGAGATGCTGGGAGTACATTTCTGCTGAAAAATGCAATGAAAAGTATTTATTGGAAGTTACGGAAGCGTAAGCGATGCTCGAAAATGACGCCGCAAACTCATTTTCCAAATCTTTTGTTTATCCAGATTTACATTTATTCATTTAGCTGACACTTTACTCCAAAGCAACTTACAGTTATTTACCCATTAATACAGCTGGGTAATTTTTTTACCCAAGCAATTTAGGGTAGGTATCTTGCTCAAGGGGACTACAGCTGAAGGTGGGGATTGAACCCGTGACCCCTGGATCCAAAGACAGCAGCTCTAACCACTACGCTACCAGCTATCTCACAGATGAAAGAAAATATGAATTTAATAGATGTCACATCATGCAAATGCTGAAGAATATGTATGTTGAGCAAAATCATTTTTCCAGTGGAGCATCAGCATAGCCACTCCCCCCATGCACTCCATTCGATTTAGCCACATGTGCACACGCTGCTCCTACTTCCCGTTTGTGAGAATCCCTCATCGTGACTCTCTGGATTTTCGTCAGATAAGCAGACCATCTGGCCATCAGCGTTGTTAGAGGGTCTTTGCTGAACACAGATGCACAGCTTCGCATAGCCGATCTAAGGCATACAAGGGAACAGGAGCTGCAGGTCACAGGAGTCTTGGAAAGTGGTAAATATTTGCGGTATAAGGCTTAAGCGACAGGATGTGCCAAATACCTCGATAATGACCTATATAGCATACGTGCCCACAATCTCAGTAACCATTTCCTCTCAACAAGCAGAAGCACTTAATCAAATCCTCCAGGCGGTCGGCCCAAAACCAAACAAGGTTGCTCCGGTTACTCGTCTTATCCACACTGAGCTTCTGATAGGAAGTCACAAATCCAACAGGATTACTCCACTTGGGACTTTTCGGCAGCGCCGATTCGATTCCATAAGCGCTGCATGGATGCAAACCTCCAACCTCAAAAGGCAACGGTGAAACTTCTATGTGTGTATGGCTGGGGAGCTGGACGTTGGGCAGGTGGGTAACCATGGGAACAAAGCAGATCCAGCACACAACATCATCATCATTAAACTTAAGATATGTGTTTGTTATGGTGTGGTCACAATTGCGCGTCTCCATGTCGGCAGGGGGCAGCGAAGCCTTTGCTCGATTTTGGAGGGTTGGGGTGCTTGTAACAGAGCCAAGTTCTAAGCTTTCACAGCTTTTCCGCTGCAGTGCCTTCTCCTTTTTTGCAGAATCACAGGTCTTCCTCCACACCACCGTCTTTTCATGCACCCCCCCCCAACCTCACACACATGACCCGTTGCCTCAAACAGCAGCACTATTAATGAACAGGCTCTCTACTCTTGAAGGACTTCACAAACCTTATGTCGCAAAGGCTGCCAAATTCATTTTCTGCAATTGATTCAGACCAAAACTTCTGGGTTCATTTTATAGCCAAATTAAGCACCATAATACAGAATGTGCTTAAACCAGTCAGAATTATGAGCTCTAAGCACATGATTGTTATGGGTTCATTTATTTAATCCTCCCAAAGTCTGAGCAGGTTAAATACTTGGTTCGGAACAAGAAGAACTTGGGGGGACAAACTAAGAGCATGATGGTGGCTAAGGACATGGGCTTGCATCCTGAAGACTGCGAGCTTCGGTGCCAACAGACAGTCCTGCCTATGCTTCATCGAACAGAACTAATCCCAGATTGCACCAGTTCTGCTGTATAAAAGAAAAGACGAAGCTGTTCTGTATTTAAATCCCACATAATTAAAAAAACAAACTGAAAATGATCTTTGGAGCCTTGAGTGTGGACACAGACTGAGAAGGTCTCTGTGGAGCTTTGGGAGGGTCACAATTCACTCGTTTCGTTGGATGAACATGTGAAAACATGTTACTGCGTCACTGGCAGTCAATAACTCCTTTACGACAGTCTTTACCGTCGTCAGCATCGAGTCTCAACACGAGGGCGAGAGCTCAGCCGAAGGGGCGACTTCATCCTGAACAATCTGAGATCTTCTTTTGAGATTCAGCCCTTGACTGGTTGGTCCTTGGAATGACAGCATACAGTATACAGGCTTCCTAAGCTCAACAGTTACCTATCAAAGTCAGCCTGGGAACAGGGACAGCTGCAATCCCTGGTGATGGAGGTCGCTGAGGAGATTGCCAGGAACAGCATGGACCCCATATCACCTGCCCCATCCCCCTCAGGGGTAAGGACATGAGAACATGTGTCCTCCCTGCACTCAGGCCTCCGGTGACTAGTTCTTCAAAATCAACAGGCCTACTTTATCATGAGGGAACATATGTATAATAAACATTTACATTTATTAATTTAGCTGATGCTTTTCTCCAAAGCAACTTACAATTATTTACCCATTTATACATCTGGGTAATTCAACTGGAGAAATTTAGGGTAAGTACCTTGCTCAAGGGGACTGCAGCTGCAGGTGAGGCTCGAACCTGGGACCTATGGGTCCAAAGGCAACAGCTTTAACCACTACACTTCCAGATGCCCTGTTAACCTACGAAAAAGCAGTCAGAATGAAAGGAAAGGAGCAGCAAGATTAATAAAAAGCAGGTTTATTCATGAAAACAATTTTTAGAGAATTGCGCACAAATTCTGGGTAAATCTATACCATCTCACCCTAGCTATACTTCGTATTAAAGGTTCCTATGATGAATAGGATTAGGGTTATCAGCATTCAAAATTGCACGTATGATTATATTAAACTTTCGCTCCGATGACTTTTGCATATGGGTTGTTAAGCTATTTTAGGATTGACTAAACACTGGCTTCCATGTCAAGTACAAATTCAACCATTTCATCGCACTTTGACACAGCCTGCAGCTTGGGGGGTGAACGGTTTCCATTATTTAACTCGTGTCTGAGGAAGTAGACTTGGAAATTTAAAAGCTCAAACCTTTTAAAAGAAAACAAGACAGACATTACTTTTCTCGTTACGACACTGAGGAGCCGTGTCTCAGATTATGACCGTCTTTGTGACGTGCGCCACAGAGCTGTGGAGGACAGACACATGAAGCTGGCCTGGTGGAGCAGGGGCCATGATCTTCCTCTTACACTGCAGACCACAAGGCTGCAGGCGTGGCACTCGATCCGAAAAGGCTGCGCGTTCTCACCTCTCAGGGCTCAAATCCCCAGACTTCCCTCACAAGGCGGTGAGGAAGAGCCAAGTTAACAGCGCCGATTTTCCCTGGAAACACGGAAAACCTTGCCCACAGCTTGTTCCTCACACTCTCTTAGAAGCTAAGTGTAAAATTCACTCTGAGGACTGTCGGCTGAAACCTTTATGCATTAATTTCTCCTGCCTAGTGGCCATGAAAGCGCTCTCTACAGCAACCTGAACACACAGTTGATACACACACATTTCACTTTAGGTATCAACATCCTCAAAACTTTTATAAAGGTTTATTTTATTTATAAAAATGATTATCATATTATTACTATTATTGTTTACTTGGCACATTTCCGCAAAGTGATTAAAATTATGTGCCCATATATACAACTTGGCAATTTATACTTATCAATTCAAGATAAGCACCTTCAACAACCGTAACAGTGCAGGGGGTGGGATTCAAACCATGATCTTATGAATGCAAGATGAAGACTAACAACTACTTACTGCTCCTATGAGACACACTTTAGAACATCCTACACCACAGGCTTCTTGAGGTCTTCCATTAGCAGAAGACGAAGAAAAGGAAAATGCGATTTAATTATACAATTTAGATGTATATTGCTATGAGGATAGGAGAGCATTTTACGTAACATGAACTTTCAAGAGTGTGATATGGGAATAATTCCCATTCCAAAACTGACACTTGCACCAACCATGCTCGCATTTAGTTTTTAATTATGATCTACTTCAAGACAGTTAAACATGGTTTGCCAAAGAGATAAGAGAGTAAAGAAGCTTCCAACCAGTCAAAAGGCTCTTAAAGGTCGCAACAGAAAGACTAATGCTAGAAAAGAAGGTGTATGTTGATCTTATAAAGTACACTGGAAAAAAAACTCACACACCGCTTGTCTGAGTGGTGTCACGGTGAACCAGAGCCTAACTCGGCAACACAGGGCACAAGGATGGGGGGGGAGGCCTCACCCAAGATGGGATGCCAGTCCATCGCAAGGCACCCCAAGCAGGGCTTGAACCCCAGACCCAGCAGAGAGCAGGACCTGGCCAAACTCACTGTGCCACCACATACCCCCGCTTTGAAAAAAACCAAAAATCAAAATATAACTGTGTATAATGTATCAGATGTATCAGTACAGGGCATCCCTCAATTTACAAAATAAATCAGTTTCTGACAAGAGTGCTGATATCAAAATTTCCCATTACTTTAAATGGAGAAAAATAATGCATTCCCAGCCCACTGAAAAACCCCAAAGAAATTTTCCAAAATATCGAAACACTGTAAGATACATATATATCAACCCATAATTTAAGCATAATATAAAACACATTTACACACTAACTGCTCCAAGATGATTCCCACTTTTCTTTTTACTTAGAATGATCTCCACAGGATGAGCAATAAACCAATCAGGGATCCGGTGAGCACGTCACATTTACCGTGAACAACTTTGTTAAACTGCACACTGTTGCCAAAATGTGCATAAATAGCCCAAAAGTTTCAGCTACACTTTCCCTACTAATTTCTCTGCTTTTCTGCAATCATTCAATTAAATAACAAATCCACTATGGCCGAAAGACACTCCTACGGAATGTCATACACTGCCCACTCTTGGTGCAATACTCTGACATTCCTAGCAGATGGGTAGATCTGGATGTAAACATGCCAATTATAGCACATTACTGCACAACTTTTCTTTGACAATTTTAATAAATGTTCTACAGATTTTTTTTTTTTTGTTCATGTGGGCAGCACGGTGGCACAGTGAGTAGCGCTGCTGTCTCACGGCAGCTGGGTGGTGCGAGAGGATGTGGGTTCGATCCCTGCTCAGTCTGTGTGGAGTTTGCATCTTCTCCCCGTGTCTGCGTGGGTTTCCTCCCACAGCCCAGACATGCTGTTCAAGTTCACCCCTAGTGTGAGAGTGTGTGTTCCACTGATATATGGATCAGGTACCCATTGTAAGTAGTGTATCTAGCAGTATAAGTCACCTTGGGTAAACAAGGTGTGTGGGCAGATAACACTAGAGTTCATTGGAAGTCACTTTTGAGAAAAGCATCTGCTAAATAAATATATGTTTTGTAAATCAAACACTGGGTATCAAAAGTCAAGAGCTGTTACACCAAAATTTCAGATAGATAGTTTGCAAATCAAGGGATACCTGCATATTCTATATTCATAACATTATAGAAGTTACTGCACATATAAATCAGACTTCAAAATAATGTAGCATTAAAGGCATTCAACATATTAAAGGCCATCACCATCAGGATGTGTTCTTACCTTTCTTCATGCTGACTGTGCCAAACATCAGTCCAATTTTCTTACAGTGAGGGACAGACTGCAGTTTCTTTTCTCCGAGGACAGTCGAAGGTACTTGATGTGCCTGAGGTTATTTATTTTTTGCATAAGTCAGTGGTGTTGGAGCAGGTTGCAGGGTAAATGGAAATTGCTCAAAATCACAGGCTGCATTTTTGCGACTAGAAACACACCGAGCATTCAACTTGAGAACAACGCGTGCTAAGCAAAACAATGATTGACCTTAACGTTAACGGTTTAACCATGTACATTTTTACATTTATTTTAAGCTGAACATGGAGCCTTGTTTTATTACACAAGAGCAGAATGAAACCCTGCAGTGGTGTTTATACTGCACGCAGTTGCACACATAGCTGTGCTGCCTGGGTCAGCTCTGGGCACAAATGTGTCATTTTCAGGCTTGTTTACTCTCCACTTGCAGCTTTCCACCATCTGATGAGTGACGGTGGCGATCCCGCGCCTTTCTCAGCACTGTCCTCTGACTGTTTGGAGCACACATTCAGCAGACTCCACCAGAGCAAATATCACGCTGTATTATTACAGAGCACTGAACACAATAATTACTGGGCAGTGATGAAGTGAACCATCCATTGCACAATCCCTCTTAAAAGAAGCTACCTGAAGAAGTATATCATACACTCATATTACTGAAAGACTGTTTGACTTTTGAGTTCAATGTAAAATAGATTATTTTGAAAGAGATTTAAAAAAAAATGAGTGTTTAGCATAGGGGGGGGAAAAAAAAAAAAAAAAAAAAAGACACCGGAAGGTGTCAACAGGTCACAGACATACATTGCTGCAAACAGCTGCTAGTCTTCTCTGGAAAAGCAGGCCTACCACCCCTTGTTTACAGGCCTACACAAACACAAGGCCATGTTTGCAGATCAAGGCAGCGACCAGTATGTTTTGACTGAGAAACAAAGCCAGGCTCACCACACCCCGACGAGAACAGAGCAAATTCTTCAGCTCAGCCTTGACACCAGGATGCCATCAAGCTTACGGCACAACACTAATGAAAACCATTCTGCATGTCAGAATGCAGTCACTCCAAATGTATTCTTCATTGGGAATTACTGCTACACGTAGTTTATAAACATAAAACATGTAAAAACATAAAAAGAGGGTTCCATGTTACAGGTCATTTTCACAAAGGGCCACATTCATCAGAGAGATCCAGAGGAGAGTAGCTAAGGGACACATGTGATAATCCATCCACTTTCATTAACTGCTTGCCCAATGCAGGGTTGCAGTGATGTGGAGCCTATCATAGAGGCACAGTGTGTGAGATGGGTACCAGTCCACTCCAGAGTAATCCCATACAAACTGACACACTTGCCAACAGTAACGGCACTTTAGAGTCATCTATTGATCAGAAACACCTCTTTGGGGTGTGGAAGGAATCTAGAGTATCTGAAGGAAACTAACAGGAACATGGGGAGGGTATGCAACCTCTAGGCAGCATGAGTCAGACTCAAACCCAACTCTAACCCTAACCCAGAAGGAGTGAGTGCCGATGGTAAAAGAAACATTTTTTAAAAAAAAAAAACCTACATGAATCAAAAATAGTGGAATATTAAAAGATACCATTGAGAAGTGTAATATATAGACCACTCAGTTATTTCAACGATTTAATGATGCAGTTTTCACACTGGCCAAAATTTCACAGCTTCACTCAATTCAGCTGAGAATTTTCCCCAATGGAAACTAAATGTGGTGGAACACAGTGTTTCCTCAGTCACCCGTGTAAGAAAAGCAAGGTCTATCCAAGAGCGGGCTCTTCAGGATAAAACACAACCTTTGGCTCCCTCCGCGATCTGACATACTGCCAGGCGTGCAGCCGTATGAAAATAAAGCACGGCTGTGCTAAAAGGGGCCAACATGTGACAAGAGGTTCAGGTGGCTGCACTGTCTTCTAGACAAGGCAAATGCCAACCTGCGGTAATCTGCCACAACGGCACGGTTCTCATCACACTAAACAAGCGGGGGGGCGACGTGGCACATCTGCTCCATTTTTACTGTCCTCTCACCACTACTCCGTCACACCAAAGTCAGCAAGACAGACAGTTAATTGAAAGTGGTCCCGAAAGGTAATGAGTTATGACAGTTACTAACTGCAAATAACCCTCAAGGCAAATCCAAGCACAGCCCAGTGGTCCAATAGCTACAGTTCACAGTCAAGGATGGATTGAACCCCTATGTAGCTGAAGCTACATTACCATTAGAAAAGCTACATGAAAGGACTTAAAGTTTCAATCTAATTCTTATTTACTTAAAGTGTTCTTTTTTTCTGCAGTTGTTCTGAGGGCTGCTACACAAAATTTTGTTGTACTAATAGGTTATAAGCACACAATTATTGTTCAAAACTACACTGAGTGCATAGTTGTAAAATCTGCAGATTAACACAGTGACATGACATGCAAAAATAATTTAATAAACAAAGCTTTGGAATATGCACATTCAAAATTCATGTGGGATATTAACAGGTCTCATTTCTCATGTTCATCTATATCCATGTAAAAAAAAAAAAAAAATGAATATGCACTGAAATACAAACCACTGCTCAATAAAATCCTCTCTGTCATTATGCCCCCATTTCACTGATTGTGGGGTTGCATCATTTAATATGATGAAAAAGGTTATTTATATTGAAAATTCAGCTCCCACAATGAGATAATGAAGCATGCCAGAGACGGAATAAAAATCAAAACTAATGGAGCTGAATATTTATGTCATAAAATCAAATAAAAATGTTTTATGTCTAGATTACACAGCCTAGCACAGGACTGAAAAAGGGGGCAAGAAAGCAGGAAAAAAGTAAAAAATGAAAAACAAGCCACTGGTAATTAACTGACTAACCAACCAACCAACCTGGCTGGTACATCCTTGGCCCTAAGTGTCTTCACAGGGAGACGGAGAAAATGCACGGATTACACCGTGTAATACAAAACAGACACACACAGCTGAAACACATCATTAAGGCAGCTTATTTTCCTTTGACTTTCGCATGACAGCAATTATTGTCATGCAGCTTTTGAACTCTTGACGCTGTCATGAAGCCCTCACACATTCATAATCGGGTATCAACTCCGAGTACAGGAAAACGAGCTTGAGCCGGTTCATCGTTTTGTCACAACGAAACACTCCACACGACGACAAACCAAACTGAATAGAAAGACTCGAAAGTGCGCCGCCCAAAGCTGCGCAGTGGATCATCATGTAAACGGAGAGAAATACCACAAAAACCATGTTTCTCTGTGCCCGAGTAGGTGACATAGAAGCTGAAATGCTGCGCTAATTTCACTTTTTGACTTGGATGTCTCTTTATCTCTAAACCTAAAACCTCATTTGAGACATGCAGAAAAATAAGCCTGAAAGATGCATAATTGGGTTTCACCTCCAAAAGGTCAGTTTTGAGCCAAGTGTCCTCCTGCTCGAACCCACGAGACACAGAGCAAACTGTGCGTTGGGAGCTAATGAGGAGCTGCACCCAGCTCCGTGACTGAAGACCACAGGAGGTCTTTAAGGTCAGCTGGGAGGGACGTTCACAGTCCGTGATGGGAAAAGAATGGAATGTCTCTCCAGTGGGTTGGGGGAGGGGAGCTGCTGCGGTTTTGCTGATGACAAGTAACCCCATGGAGACATGTGATAACTTTGTTGCCTCCACTCTCTTCCCTCAAATTTAGAAGTCACTGAGACAGGAAATAATTTAGACCCCTAGCTCAGAGAAACTGGCTGCAAACTGTGGTTTGCGGGTGAACACAGGTGTGTTTGGGGACTTCATTAATTAGCTCTTCAGATGAGCTCGAGCAGAATATTACACCTGCATTAATTGAAGAGGGACGAAATTACCAGGCAGGCAATGAATCATAATGAGAATGAAAGGATAAAACAGACAGCTTCATTATTAAGAATTCAATCTGAGAGATGATCACAGCTTCGTAACTGTCAGCAGGTGCCAGAGGACAAACTGCCCAAAAAAAAAAAAAAAAAAAAAAATAAATTAATATATAAAAAAAAAAAACCCTAAAAATGGTAGTTTCTGACTCAAAGCAAATTGTGTGTTCAGTATTAACCTAAATTCAGATTAATATAAAACTAATCTGAAATTTAGTTTTATTCTCTGCTCTTTTGTCTTCTGCGTATTTGGAATTCAAAGACCTCCAACACACAAATCAACCCGAAATGAAACCGTAAAAAAAAAAAAAAAAGAAGAAAAAAAAAAAAAGAGAAAGCCTTAAGAAATGTGTTTTTCACGTTTCTGCAGTTTTTGCAGAACTCTTATGCTTCAGAAACCAAAACTGAAAAGAAATACATGGCAGACTTGGTAACATCCATTAATTGACATCCCAACCCAACCACTTTCAGCACCACGGAGAGCAACAGGCTGAAAAACCTGTAACACGATTAGCTAAAAGTGGCAGCTTGTGGAATCCAAAGCCCCCGCGATTACGTAACGCTCTAAAATCCAGAGTATTATGAAAGCAGCCCAGAGGAACCCCTACTACAGGGGTATCAACCCCCACCCCTTACACGGACCTCCATTGTCTTCAATGTACATAACTTTTCCCAGATGGAATGGGGAGCACTTAAAAGACAAAGCTCTACAGTTTTAATGAGTTTCATAAATACATCTCAGAATCACTACGAGATGAAAAATCATTACATAACTTTGTTCATTTTCACCTTTAAGCTGTTAAACTTATCACTGTATTAGAACAAATCATTTTATAATAAAACCGATAATTAGCCCGAATGAACATACACAGAATTCATACTTGTGCAAAGTTTCTTCTTCTACCTGTCTTATGTAAATGGAAATAAAAATATAAATATTGTTAAAAATATGAACAGTGAAAGCTATATGCTCCATAATATCTATCCCCCGTTTGGGGCTTGATAATGCAAACATCTTTGAAACATTAATGCTGATTTCATAAGTATACATTTTTCATAAATATGAGTACATTGGCCATTCCCATTACATTTCCCTCATAGAATAGCAGGACACATTCAAAAATTCACGGCAATTATAACTGCAGCAGCCAAAACCACAGATTAAAAAAAAAAAAAAAAAAAAAACCCCACAAAATGTTACTAAAAATAATCACTAAAAACACAACTTGAGTACAATCATTTAAAATGAAATGCTTTTATGTAGAGTTGATGACACAGTGTTAGAGAACCAACTGTGAAAGACTCAAGTCCTGCTGAAGAGCACTCGGAACATCATGACTAAGCACAAACGATGACTGAATCCTCCACAGAAGGTCATTGTGATGTAACAAGTGGCTCATGTGTTATTTGGAGAAGAACAAAATGGTGTAGGAGCCCACTCCGGTTGGGAAAGAACATTGCAGGCCTTCCATTAGAACTCCGAAACCATCTTTCACATCCACACATCTTCCTCTCTTGCACCATGTAGAAAGCTCCCCACCCCCAGGCTTGCAGTCATACCAGAGGGTTGGATGGTCAACAAACAAACCCCGACTAAGATTCCTGGGAAAGAACTACTGCAAACACTGCCAAACGTCTGGTGTGGAGAAACATTTTGGTTCGACAGTGAATAGCAGGGAGGGTCAACAGCTACTGACACTTTTACTTCATAAAATCTTACTTTTAATGTATTGGCCACTATTTACTTGAAAATTCTTATTTGTTTGATTACTACCAGATGCTACAGTTACTGCTGATGAGTTTCCCAGCTATTGATTTCCCTGAAAGTATACCAACGTTTCAGACAACAGGAAGCCTCACAAATTATGTAACTCCCAATACTCATCAATAATGTTGACAACGTGATTCGCAGAAGTCGTCTGTCAGTCACCTATGAGTGCTTTGATGAGTGAATTTGACAAACGCAGAGTCTTATGTAACATGAAGAGTTTGCGTCTTAGGGGCTGACCATGACACATGCGAAGTATGTAATCATTTCCACTAAGAACTTCACTAGTGTGATGTGGGTAAATAACGTACACAAGAAATCAACGGAAAACTTAATTGCTGGTGTCGATGCCATGGTGACAGCAACATAAGACAAAGGGAAGGGTAAAACAAATATGTCCTATGTTCCTATAATCATATGCAGTGAGCTGTAATAAGTAAAATACTTATAAACTTATACTTATATTTTATACTCATAAAATATAAATGTTACACTGTAGCCAGGAAAAAGGAAACATTTATCTTATTAATTTCTGTAAAGAAAGTACAAACTGGCTTGTTATTCTGCCAAAACTGCTTGAGGGGTCTGGCATCGCACCGGGTCGCTGGCTTCTGTTTCACCTTAGCTTAGCTCTTAGCCAATCGCCAACAAGAGCTGGATCACAATGCCAAAAAGAAATCAAGGCAGTTTTACAAAAAGTGTTTTGCACCTGATTTTCTCGTGTATGGCTCAAAGGACCAAAATTCATGTGTTTCTGACTGTGGGTTATAAAGTTGTAACACACAAATAAGACACTACCTTGTACATTTTGCATTTGGCCTGTTCCATAATGTAGAGCAGGTGCCTCACTTCTCCTGGGCTGTGGGTTTGAATCTGGCTCAGTCTGTCTGGACCGTCCACGTTCGCCACATTATGTCAGTTCTCTCTCCATACGCTCTGGTTTCCTCCCGCAATCAAAAAAAATTTCATGTGAAATTTCACGTGAACCGGTGACTCCAAATCGCCCTTCAGAGTGTGTGCATGTGTGCGAGAGAGACATCTCTCTCTGATGGAACGCGGTCCTTGCCAGTGTACCCTGCCTTGCGCCCTGTACTTCTAGAATAGGACCATCGACATCGAGCATCGATTCTAGAATAGAACCATCTTGACCTTGCAAAGGACAAGTGGTTATTGACAGTGTAAAAGAAAAAAAAAAAACAAACTTATTCTGTTTCTTATTAAAAGGAGTAAAAAGTGTCTTTTCTGAGACTTGGACCAACAACCTGTTGGTTCCAGAACCACTTCACTCAGTATTAAGCTACCTGCTGACCTAAACAGTTTTTAATCTATTTTTACATGAATGTCCTGGAAGACTGAAGAGAATTCCTACGGTGCAGAAACAGAGGTGCAGCATTCAGAAATAAACGAGAGCTAAAAACATCTTCTGACCACAAAACATGGTATAGTAAACTACCACTTATGGCAAAAATGGAGTCGTGTTTGTTATTTTTTCTGGTTTATTTCGCTACCTGGACACCTCTATGGTTTGGTGAATGTTTTTTAAACACACTCAGTAGATCATTTAAGAGTTTCTACTGTTCCCACTGAGAACGATAAAAGATTTCAGCAGGGAGATCAACTTCTGCTGCCAATACATAACTTTGGTTAAAACAAAAAGAAACTCATTTCAAACTTTCACACAAACAAAACAAAAGGGTTCAGAAATACACAAGTGCTCTGCTGCTGGACAGACTTAACGCTGTGAAACACCTCCCAGTACCATAACAGTGTACAAAGTATGACTCATTGTCTTCTAAAAGAGCAATTCAAACAAAATAAGGACGCTCACTACATCAAGTGTTCTCCTCAACCAGGTCTATTCTCTTCAGAATCCCTAAACACACTTCTTGACTTGGTCTCGACAAAAATATTTATACAAAACTGGAAAAAAAAAAAAAAAAAAAGGTGTTTTTCCTCTACTCTGCTAGACACGGCATCTAAGTTTGTTCCAAGAAAGATCTAGAAACAGCTCTCACATCATTCTATATTAAGCTCAATCCCAGCCATGAAAATCTGCCAAGAAAATGCAGTGTTCAGCTAGAAAGACTCCACATAACAACATCTGATGAGTCCATGAAGAAGAACACTGTGGTTCCCAACCTTGGACTAACACGGCCCTGCTAGGTTTGTCACTTGAATTTATACCATCAACACACTATCTCATGCACTAAGAATGCAAAGATTCTCACTCAGGAGTTTCATGGATGGCCAGGAAAACAAAGAGATGGATTTTGGATCAAATCAGGAGAAAATTCGCACTGGAAGCATTGGAAGAGTGACAAATGAAGAGTTTGAGGTTACCGTACTTTGGACACATCATGCAGAGACAAAATTCCCTCAAAGGGCTGTAATTCTTGACAAAGTTGAAGTTCAACAAGAGCAGGTTGACCAGGCACCACATGGTTGACATGGTTGCTTTCAACCTTAAGGACTCAACTGGAGGATATAAGGTTTTGGAGGTATTTATGTGGTAGGTAAGAGCTGGCACTGACTCAGTGGTACAAGTTTCACGCACTCTCAAAACCCAATTCCTTGACAAGTACTTCAAAACTCGATCTTCATAACAGCCTGATGCTCTGACTTCAATGAACAGTGCACACACCTCACAACTGTATTACTCACTTGTAACTTGCACTCTGAGATCATCTTATGGGGAAACGATTTTTCAGATGTTGTAAGAGCATTAAGGAGCTGCTTCAAAAACTGTAATAAAAAGGCAATAGATGCAGTCTTGCAAATAAATACCTGCACACAACTTGCACTTATTCTAAGATCTGACACTAAATTACAGCAAGAAAATTAAGAAATTAAAAGGAGGAGCTGTGCACAATACAATAAAGATGCACTTTGACCTGCAAATATGTAACTTCCACTTTTTACTCAACTCCAGTGTGATTATGGTCTATATGCAAACACCAGGCATAATCACCCCTCATCAAGTAGTGCGAGCACCTTAACTAAGTAACTTTGAAGAAAAGCATCAGCAAAATGAAAAAGTGTGAATGTAAATAAAATGTTTTGAATATACAACCACAGACAACTAGTGATCGCCTCTCATCATCGATCAGTACGGTTGGTAACTTATATCTGTCTTATTGCTGCATGATTACTGCTTCAAACTGCACCGTTTACGTACAAATGCTAATGCGAGGGACACCTTAGACCAGAGGTTACCTTCACCCTTCTGCTACCTGAATACATTTACATTTGAATACAGTCAAATATGAGAATCAGCCCATCTTGCCCATCGGGAAGCTCTTGGGAGGCCTTAGTTTGGGTGGCTCTTCGCCTGCCTCGCGCCCTCGGCCCAGGCCATGTCAATCATTGCAACGTCACTATCAGAGCCACGCCTCTATCGCGATAAGTGATACGATATATGGCGAGTTTGATGGGACCGCAGCGCTGTCAAGGGTCGGGGATTCGTTATGTCCCAGGCTGAGGTGAAAACACACATCTGCTGTGGCAGACGATGTAATATCTGAGAATACGGTCAAAACCCGCACCTTTATCACGACAGATGATATATAATATTCAAGATGTGGGGGGAAAAAAAACACAGCAACTGTGTGTGTGTGCGACAGACGATGAAATATCCGCAAAAAAGATTAAAACCCACTCCTCTGTCACGACAGATATACTCTCAAAACAAAAATATATCGCGACAGGGGATATAATATAATTAGAAATATCCAAAATAAGATGAAAACACCTCTTCTGTGACACACGATGTTAATATCCAAGAATAGGTCAAACTCCACACCTCTGTCACGACAGACGATATAAAGAACAATAAAAAACAAGAAACCCTTATGATCGCGACAAGGCGATATCATATCCAAAATAAGGTCAAAAACACACTTCTATCATGAAAGACGATAAGAAATACGGTGAAACGGATCTCTGTTAGTTACGACGGGCGACACCAGAAAAAAAAGAATCGGGTGGAAAAACAACCCAACAACGGCGCCTATCGCAACAGGCGACACGGATCTGCGCGAGGACGAGTCGAGGTGAAAAACGAGCTGCATGGCATGGCGCGAGGCGACAGCACAGAGCCACAGGTCAGGTCAGAAGCCGGGCGGGATAGGTGACATGTAGCCGATGCTGCTCCTGACAGCGAGTCCCAGTGCACTGTGCAGTGGTGCGGCACACACTCGTCGACTCGACCCGCCAGCAGCGAACCGAAGAACAAGAAGCGGGGCCGAAGTACCGGCCACCGACTGTGTCCAGACCAGCCAGGCAGCCTCGGGCGGGAGCGGCTCGCGCCCGCGCTCCCACAGCTCGCCTCGTCGCCTCCGCAGGGCTCCACACTCACTCTGCTGCACCGAGCCACTTTATTACTTTGCAAACGACTTCCTTTCACACGGGACAAACGTTAGAATAGAAAAACTAGCGAACAAAGCGTGCGGCGCCGTTGCGGAGCAACGCGGCTATGAGCGGGCGGTGCGCCGCGGTACCTCGTAGAGCTCCTCCGAGGCCATCCTGCGGGCTCTTCCGCCGACCTCTGATGCGCCTCCACTCACTTTTTCGTCCAGTTGTTGCTGTATCTATGGCCTTTCCTTTCCCCCCCTCCAGTCAAGCCAGCTGGCTCCGCTCGCTTCCCCGCTCCTCCCCCGTCTCCTCCTCCTCCTCCCGTAGCCGTCAAGCCGTACCCGTAGCCGTACCGCCCCGGTGACGCGCTCCGTGGTGCTCGCGGTCCGTTTCGCCGCTCGGTTACTCTAAAACACAACTGTGGTCGTGCGCAGTCGCAGCTGCGCGCTGGACGCGGTGTCGCGCGACTCGGACTCCTCAGCCCAGGCAGTGCTAATCGAGCCCCGAGCCCCGATAGGACGAGGAGGAGAGGGCTACATGAAGGGGGTCGGTGGTCCACCCGTACTGCCGCTTCGGGGGACTTGGTTCGCCGTGTCGTGTCCCGCGTCACACACTTTTATTTTACAGATGTCGACGTTGACTGCAGCCTTTGAAAGCATCGTCCTGCCTGTTCGCGTCGCGTTTGGGAGTCACGTGATCAGCACGTGCTCGCAGTCGCGGGGATGCGAGCGGCAATTGCGGAGAGAACAACTTCATTCGAAATTGCGGTTGTGCCTTTAAGAAACTGTTTAAAAGCCAAACTTTGCGCGTGTATATTCTATCTCACTGATCTCTGCGTGACTTTGTTTATGTGTTACACGTTTTCCGGAACATCTCATGTGAAACGTGTTTACTTGGCGCTTCTTCCAGCGGTTTACAGTTTTAAGCTATTTAATGGTTTATAATAATTATACAGCTGGGTAATTTTACTGTTTAGGGTAAGTACCTTGCTTAAGGGTATGACATCTAGAGAAGGGGGGGGGATTCGAACCTGTGACCTATCGGTCCAAAGACAACAATTCTAGCCGCTGCTACCAGTTGACTTTCTTTAGTATTATTATTATTATTATTATTATTATTGGTGTTGTTAATTGCTGACACTTTTCTCTGCTATGTCTTAGAATGATACATTTACGTACAGTTATTTGCTCATTGTTCTGTATTTTTGCTATTTGAAAGCTCACCAGCAGTAAATCAAAACTGATTTTAAGTTGATAGATGTGGTTTAATTTTACTTTAAAATTGAAAAATTCAAATTTAATTTGATGGACGTGTTTTAATTAAAATTACCAAGGTGTATAAATGGGTAAACAGTTGTAGTTTGATTGTGCACAGAGAAAGCAGCATTATGTTTGGTCATTCAGTTTGGTTTCCAGACTCCACATTTATTTTGCTCTTACGGCAATGACTGAAAATGATTAATTATGAGGTATGGTGTTACCGCCCCTCAGAGTGAATTCATTAACAGCCCAGTTGTCTCCAGTGCACCTCAGAATGCAGTTCTAATGTGACATTAGCCTAGGAGAACACGTGTGTAGATGCACTGTTGTGTGTCGGTATAGTGCTGTGTGTTGCATGGTAGGAACAAGGTCAACCAGGGAAAACGTCAGTCTCCGTCAACAGAACAAAACATACGTAATGCTTTTTGGCAAGGTGGACACTGCGTGAGACCTGTGAGATCCTTTGACTCCTGCCGTGTAAAATTCACTAACTTTTACTGCAGGATTCCCTGGGAGTTGAGGATAAACAGTTTGGTATACTGTAGGTCATCTGTGGGAACAGGGTGATGAGTAGTATTCCAGGTAAACAGATACTGTTGCTGGTTTTGCTATTATCCCTAGTTATGTCCTACAAAACCATTAACAGACCTTCTCCACGATACCTACAAGATCTGATCACTTGCTACACCCCAACCAGACCGCTTTGCTCTTCCACCTCTACGTGCTTGGTGGTCCTACACACAAGAGGTCCAAAATCAAAAGCATAAAGGTTTTCAGTTCTGGGTCCGTTGTGATGGAATGACCTCCCCCTCTCACTCAGAACTGCTGAAGCCCTTTCAGCATTTAAGAAGGGTCTCAAAACTCAACTCTTTGGCATTTACATTTACATTTATTCATTTAGTAGACGCTTTTGTCCAATGCGACATACATCTCAGCAAAAGTACAATTTATGCATTACATTAAGAGAAGGAGACATAGCCGCAAACATGAAAGTCTCAAGCAAACCTAGTTTGTTCCCTACCACTTGCTGCACCGAGGTTCATCGTTCGAGTAGGTGCGTAAAACACAGGATAGACAAATCCCGATACCGTCCCACCATTTTTTTTTTTTTTTTAAATATTATAAGATACCCAAATGAGCAAGTACAATGCCAGAGTAGTGGCTGAATAAGGTTGTATGTGGGGGATGCTTATGGAGTTACGATGTGTGAACAGTTATACCGTAAATGAGCTGGAGAGATCTTTGGTGACGTGGATCTGGAAAAGGTGGGTTTTCAGACCCTTCTTGAAAATAGACAGAGTTTCTGCAGTTCTGAGTCACAGGGGAAGGTCATTCCACCACAACGGAGCCAGAACCGAGAACCCCCGAGCTTCACCTTTCGTGCGTGGACCACCAAGCGAGCAGAAGTAGACGAGCGAAGGGGCCTGGCTGGGGTGTAGCGGTTGACTAAGTCTTGTAGATATCTGGGAGCAGCTCTATTGACGCATTTGTAGACCATAACCAGAGTCTTAAATTTGATCTAGACAGCTATAGGAAGCCGGTGCAGAGAGACGAGTAGAGGAGATACGGGGGAACGCTTCGGCAAATCAAACACAACTCGTGCAGGAGCATTCTGTAGAAGCTGCAGAGGTTTGATGGCATTAGCAGGAAGGGCCACACAGGAGAGAGTTGCAGTAGTCCAGACGGGAAGTCACCATGGCCTGGACAAGTAGTTGGGCGGAGTCAGTAGTGAGGTAGGGACAGATCCTACGAATATTATGCAGGATGTATCTGCAGGACCGGGTTGTGGCTTCAATATGTTGAGAGAATGAAAAGAAAAAAAAATTGGTGGGAGGGTATCGGATTTGTCTATCCTGTGTTTTACGCACCTACTCGAACGATGAACCTCGGTGCAGCAGGTGTAGGGAACAAACTAGGTTTGCTTGAGACTTTCATGTCCTGCAGCCATGTCTCCTTCTCGTAATGTAATGCATAAATTGTACTTTTGCTGAGATGTACGTCGCTTTGGACGAAAGCGTCTGCTAAATGAATAAATGTAAATGTAAGTGCCAAAGAGTTGAGTTTTGAGAGTTTTGTGTGTGTGTGTGTGTGTGTGGACTGGTGCCCCTTCCAGGGTGTACCCTGCCTCACTTCCTATACATCCAGGAGAGGCTTCAGACCACTGAGACCTTCCATTGGACAAGTGGTTAGGGGTAAAGCATGAATGGATCTACGCTAACAACCTAGGAAAGTAAATAAAGAAAACAAATGTGAAAACCATAAGAGGACTATTACTTTATAACGTAAGGCAAAATGCAAAACGTATTGTGTTTTTATTCTCCGGAGTTCAGCGCATACCAGTAACATTTCATAAGATATTGTCAGATAATTTAGGAAACACACTTTTCTATAAACCGTATGACACGCTGCCATATATCTGGCAAAAGAAAAATCATGTTTTACTCGCTTGTACCAAAAAGATTTTTTCAGATGTATTTAAAACCCATTTGCTTTCACACGATGAAGTCTTTTTGAACATTTCTCCAGGTTGGTCACAGTTCTGCCTTTATGTGTGTTGCTGTAACCAATAATAACCAGTGCAACTGGAGGAGCTGCACTGATCTTGGGAAATCTGCCCCCATCCAGCCGAGAGCGTTTCATTCTGTGCTCTGCTGGGAAGCAAGAACTGCGTCTGAAGCCCACGCCAAGTGTGGGTGGGTGGGTGGATGGGTGGGCAGGTCGGAGGAGCCGAGGAAAGGTTTGGCACGCATGTGCTCTGCCTTCTCTAGAGCAGTCGGCAAAAGAAGAAAGAGCCTGTAGGGTTCCCTCGTCCACATGGAGTCGACCACAGGAACCTCCTCAGATGAGCAGTGCAGTGATTTTCTCAAGTGCTCACATGATCTTCTTCCCATTTTATCTGTTTTCACAGCAGTTGATGCAGTCCACAATAGCATCTGACAAACGATATTATTCTGTTTGCTTTTACAGAAAAGGCCAATTGAGACGCATTCTAATTGCTGTAAATTATATACTGTATACAGCGCTGCTTGTAAGTATGTGAACCCCGTGTCCCTTAATTTTACCACAAAATGGGTATTTAATGAGAATCAGTGTTTCTCATGTGGCATAATAGGTGTGTAATGATCAGTTCCATATTTTGCTTTCGAGGAAATCGTGCGTGTAGTTGAAACACGCAAGTAATGTAGGTGCAAAAATAAGTGAATCCCATATTGCATTGGTTAAACCAAGTAGGTAAGCAGAATCGGGTGTAAATCATAACCATTTATTCATTTTATAAGTTAATTTTAATATTTTTTTACATGAATAATGATTATCCCTTGGGTTCATGTGCTTTCAAGCAGCTCTGTATATACAGCATATATACTATATAGTGATTAATTTGTGTTACAGTGAAAAATAATTAGAATTTCATAGAATCATGACCCAGACTTGGAAAAGTGGTTATTCATAATGTATGGTTAGTAAGAAATATTTGAAGTTATTGGAGGTTATTTCTTATTTAAGGAATTGATCCCAACTGCTTACACCTTTAATTTGTGGGTTTAGATTATATCTGCATTTTTAATTTGCCATTGATATATTTTGAAACTTAATAATGGGTACTTATACACACATAGATCCATGAATACATACAGTATTTGTATAACACAAAAGTATTTAGTAACAACAGTGACTTTTAAAATGCCAACCTCAAAAAATATAAAGATAAATAAAAGTAAGAGTAAGTGTAACACAACAAATTTGGGGCAACAGTATGGATATGAAAAAGGAAGGCGGTCTGTAGTGCAACATTGTTTACAATCTTTTTTTAAACTTTTGGCAACTTCACTGGTATCCCAAAAACTTTCAACACTAACTGCAGAACTGTGCCAATCTCTAGAACAGAGGGGCTGAGGTCTTTCGTATAGTGAAAACACTGAAGTACTCTGCATCAGTGCTGTGAAACAGAGTAAATATATGTGGAAATTTAGATTGCTTACATGGAATGGGAATTTACAGAGTTACAATATAGGGGCAGCAACTATCACAACAGCTGAGTGTGTGCCCTTGGCAATTGGTAGGTTCTGGGTGTGAATTTTACTCTACTACTCTTGCAAAAGGTACATCCCTAAATTGATGCAGTAAAATTCCCTGCTGTATGAAAGGGTAAATTATTGCAAATACAGAAAATAAGTTGCTTATCTAAATCTAAATGAAATCTAATCTAATGTAAATTTGATTAAGGTGTTAGATAAATAATAGTAATGATAAAGGTAAATAATGATACACTGAGTATTGACCCAGGGGGGTGTGGTGGTGTAGAAAGTTTGTCCAGGGCCTGCTTTCCGGTGGGTCTGGGGTTCGAGTCCTGCTTTGGGTGCCTTGTGACAGGCTGGTGCCCTATCCTGGGTATGTCCCCTTCCCCTTTCAGCCTTGCGCCCTGTGTTGCCAGGTTAGGCTCCAGCTCACCGTGACCCTGCTCAGGACAAGCAATTCCAGACTGTGTGTGTGTGTGTGTGTGTGTGTGTGTGTGTGTGTGTGTGTGTGTGTGAATATTGACCCTACTTTGAGTAACTTGACTCCTAGAGGTGTAAAGTTCACAAGGAGTAGAGTCTGACTGTACTTTACTGTATCAGTGTAACTTTAAACCTTTACCACTTGGTGGCAGTAGAATACAATTAAGTACAGTATTGTTACAGTTTCTGGGCCTTAGTAATGTAAAAAAGTGAATAAACATTAGTAACCAACAACATCCAGGTTTTACTCACTTAATTAAGTTAAATAATAAATCCAACACTTTGATCAAATATGCTTATTCATATACCCACAACTATATACTCCAGTGTGTGTTATGCATTTTACATTTATTCATTTACATTTATTAATTTAGCAGATGCTTTTTCCAAAGTGACGTATATCTCATAGAAAATACAATACGTACATTACATTAGCAGAAAGAGAGACATAGTTGCAGACATGTGATTCTTAAGTGCAGTTTGGTTTTTCCCTCATCTGAACCAATGTTCATCACACGAGTAGCTGCATAAAACTTTATCCGAATAGTCACGATTCCTGATCACCTTCTAAGCAATATATACATTTATGTTACATTACAGGAGTAGCTGTGTAATGGTTTATTCCGGCATAATCTTAAAGTTGTAGCGCATGAACATTTACACCTTACATGAACTTAAGGGATCATGGTCAAAATGAATCTGGAAGAGGTGAGTTTTAAGACCCTTTTCAAATGTGGACAGAATTAAAATTTTGCCATTCATCTGACATTTTGTTCTCTGAAAGTCTGTGGTCGTGTATTTGTGTGCCCAAGTGGAATCTAGACAAAAAATGCTGATTGGCTCCAGGTGAGTTGTCATTTGTAACCAATGTGGGACTTAATGGACATGGTGACTAGGAAGCTCAATACTTTACTTGGGCTACTTAGATCATGAATACAGCCAGAAAACCCCAAGAAAGACTCTAACCAGCAATCTTGTCCTTGTCCTTTGCCCAAGTCCTTAACCGCTATGGTATCTTCAACCATTTGCCCCTGCCCCTTTGCCCCGGAAATTGCCTCACTCCTTCCCCTTAGCTCCATCGTTCTCTTTCGCTCGATGGCTCCCCCAGGCGGTCAGAGTGCAGGAACCGGACTATAGGCGGTGTGGGGAACACGGCCACATCCAACGGGAGTGCCCTGTGGTGGATGTTGAGGCTGTTGGGCCCACTGAGGACGCCACTGACATCGCTGCTCTTGGTCCAGCACCACGATACTGAGTTCCAGTAAGGTTTGGAGGAGGTATCTGCTGGGCTTTGTTGAACTTACGGTGTCAGCAAGCAATGGTCCAACAAAGCCTAGTTCCGTCGAGGACATGGCATGGTTGCTGCATGGTGAAGGTTTGGTATGTTCACGGGGACGTGCGCAGCTATCTAGCTACAAGGATTAAGTTCTGTAGCCGAAAGTATAGTGTGCTGGCCGCTGTCACCCCGCGACCTCCCTTTCCACTGATTTTGGGTACTGACTGGAAGGGCTTTGAAAGGGTCTCGCGCAGGCTGAAGCGGAAAAGACTTGGAAAGGAGCTGAGATCCGTTGTCTCTCAGCAATGGCTGGGACTGGCAGCCCGGGCGGGGGTCAGCTCTTTGGACTCCTCGACTGGTACATGGTGGTTCGAGGAGATGAGTGACTTTCCACTTGAGTAGTCTGGAGACGACACCGTTTGACATGCACCTGAGCAGGCAGTCAAGATGGACAGGGTGCCCGAGTGCCCCGCCTACCCGTACTTTTGTGCTATTAATGACTGTTATTATAGGGTGCACCACAACCCTAGCATGATGGAAGAGACACTCCAGTTGTTAATGCCGCAGGGCCACCAAGAATTATTATTCCATGCGGAATATTATTCCATTCCAATATTATCCCCATGGCAGGATACCTCGGGTAGGACAAAACACTGTGGCAGTTACAGGCACGTATTCTTAGCCGGCTATTTGTGGGGATACCTGCCGACGGTGCGCCGCTTGTCCGGAATGCCAGCTTGTAAATCCACCCGCCATCCCACGCACACCGCTACATCCACTTCCCCTCCTGGAGGTCCCGTTCGACCGGGTGGGAACGGACTTCGTTGGGCCCTTGGAGTGAAGCGCGCGAGGGTTCCGGTTCATGGTAGTAATTGTTGATTATGCCTGCTGATATCCAAAGACGGTTCCCCTGCGGAATATGTAGGCTCACACGATGGCGGAGGCGCTGTTTAATAAATTCACGAGGGTGGGTGTCCCAAAAGAAATCCTCACAGATCAGGGCATGACATTTGTCACGCACACTTGCTAACCTATATAAGCTCCTGGGGGTTCAGCCCGTTCGCATCAGCATTTTTAGATGGCTTGGCGGAACGGTTCAATTAAACATTGAAAAATATGATCTCCAAATTTGTTGCTTAGGACCCCCGTCACTGGGATCTGTTATTGGACCCCCTGTTGTGTGCTGTACGGGAGGCGGCCCAGGCCTCCACAGGGTTCTCCCCTTTTGAACTGCTGTACGGATGGCTCCCATGTGGGGTCTTGGATATCATTCGGGAAGTTTGGGAGGTGGGGCCTAGCCCCAGTAAAAATGAGGTGCAACATGTTCTGGACCTACTGGCTCAATTGCGCGCTCTTGGCCGATTGTCACGGGAGCATCTACAGCAGACTCAGGAGAGGCAGGCACATGCTTACAACAACGGGACCTGTTTGCACCACTTCACCCAGGCAATAAGCTCGTGTTGCTTCCCACTTCGCAGTCCAAATTGCTCACCAAATGGCAAGGGCCTTTTGTGGTCACACAACAAATAGGGGATGTCGGCTACAAGGTCATCCAGTCCGACAGGGGCAATGCCTTGCAAATTTATCACCTTAATCTCCTTAAACGTTGGCAAGACATACCGGTCACCTTGCTGGCCATGCGAGACCCTGTACGGGATGAGCTGGGCCCGGAGCTGCTTGACTTGGACACAGACCTTTCCCCCATGGTGTTAGGGTAGGGACTCTCGGACCAACAACATACGGAAGTGAAGCAGCTGCAGGAGGAGTTTGTTGACGTATTCTCCCCACTGCTGGGCTGGACACCCTTCATACAGCATCGTATTTGGCCCCTGACAAATGCAGTCACATAGTTTGATGACTAGTCCATGCCCAAGATGGACGAGTTGCTGGACGACTGGGCACTGCTCATTTTTATTTGACACTGGACTTCACCAAAGGCTACTGGTAGATTGCCTTGTCACCAGAATCCAAGAAAATCTCGGCTTTCTCCACTCCTTTTGGTTTACATCAATTTGTTACACTCCCGTTTGATTTGCATGGGGCTCCAGCCACCTTCCAGAGACTTACGAACAGGGTCCTCAAACCCCATGCCAGCTACGCCGCAGCCTACCTGGATGATGTCATCATTTACAGCCCCGACTGGCCGCAGCACATGGCCCACCTATGGGCAGTCCTTCAGTGCGTGAGGGAGGCAGACCTTGTGTCAAACCCAGCAAAGTGTGCAACTGGGAGGAGTGAGGTACGGTATCTGGGGTTCCTCTTGAGGGACGGGCAGATTTGGCTCCAAATCAACAAAACAGCAGCTATTGCGGCTTGTCTGGTTCCCAAGACCAAAAGACAGGTGAGGTCTTCCTTAGGGGTGGCAAATTATTACCGTCGGTTTATACCAGGGTTCTCCACCTTGACTGCCCCACTGTCAGATCTCACTCGCCAAGGGGCCCCGGATTCGGTTCAGCGGACGGAGGAGTGCCAGACTGCCTTCTGGAGGATTAAGGCAATGCTTTGTGGGGGCTCAGTCCTGGCCTGTCCTGGCTTCTCTCTCCCCTTTGTCCCACAGGCAGATGCATCTGATCAAGGCCTAGGGGTGGTCCTCTCCCAGGAGGTAAGGGGGGAGTACTGACCTGTTCTGCACATCAGCCGAAAGCTAGCTCTTCAGCAGGGTAAGTACAACACAATTGAATAAGAATGTCTTGCAGTCAAATGAGCCGTCCTCTCACTCCAGTTCTCCCTCCTGGAACAAGAGTTCAGACTTTGTATGGAATGGACCACACACCCCTGCAGTGGCTGCACTTGATGAACGACTCAAACCCAGAGGTACCTGGCCGGGATGGAATCTGGTGGTCCCTGACTTCCTCTTGCGGTGGGGAGGGGGGAGGAGTGAGCGTGGGCAGAACCGTCACTCCCCCTGCCAGATGGAGGCATGTGAATGGCAATGGAGGAGCGTGGCACGCCCGGGAAGACGGGAGAGGGAAGGACTCGCCACACCCGTGGCTAATAACAACTGCTATTTCAAACCCTGTGTCCTATAGTGAAAGAAAGAGACGGATGCCAGACACCTCCACTCAGAGAATGAAGCACAGACGACCTTGCCCAACCCCAACCCCAACCCCAACCCCAACTCAAGACCCCCCCACTGTACCAGTTTCCAATTCTCCCCTTTCCTCAGCTCCCTTCCCCGTGAACCGATCCACTGTCTGTGTCGAGTGACAATAAAGGACACGCACCAGAAGTCTCCAGCATCTTGCGTCACAGTAAATTTACATTGCTTTAAAGGTACTACAGCCAGAGGGGGGGGGGAATCAAACCTATAACCTTTGGGTCCAAAGGCAGTAATGCTAACCACTATGCCTCCAGCTGCCCCAAGCTGTTACCTCCTTGTGTGTATGTGTCTGTACAGGTACACCCATTTTGTCACTGGTCTGTACTGTTTTCCTGTCAATCTTCACTAGTGATAAAGTCACCGTTTACCGACAGCCAATCAGATCCACTATGATAAGTTTAAAACCTAGATGATGGAACGCACAAGCGCCCTGTTGCCTGGCTTGACATTTAATATTATTTTGCTCATTTCAACCTGTGTGAATTATTTGCTTATTGCAAATGCTTTTGAGGGGGGGGTTGCAGTGGCGTGCCATGGCATGCTATGCTCAACCTGTGTGTGTTTCGTGTTCACCGTAAATAAATCAGTTTTTTCCCGGCTTTGAAGCCTTTTGTGATCGCTGTGACTTTGTGTGTCTTGAGAGAAAAGTGAACTGGTAAGATTGTCACATGATGCCAGTGTTCAAATGTTACAGCTCTAAACCCCTAGACAAGCTGGGGTCAAAACAAGGAGCGCATGCGCACGCACGCACACTTTCTGAAACCACTTGTCCCATACAGGGTCGCGGGGAGCCAGAGCCTAACCCAGTAACACAGGGTGCAAGGCTGGAGGGGAGGGGACACATCCAGGACAGGACATCAGTCCATCGCAAGGCACCCCAAGTGGGACTCGAACCCCAGACCCACCGGAGAGCAGGACCCGGTCAAACCCACCGTGCCACCGCACACCCCCGCAAGGAGCACTAAAATGCTAAAAAAAAAGGATGAGGAAGCAATTGAAAGAAAAAGAGACATGGCAAAAAGTAAGAAGTCATAACTAGGGAGTTGAACACAGGTGAATCCTTGTGCTGCAGCCCATAAAGATATAAACGCTGCAAAAGTAATTAGGCAGAACAATTAAAGCTTCTTCTAAGGGGAATTTTAAGTTAAGACAATGAGGGCTTCATCCCAGATAAACTTTCCAGAGTGGTCCACAGTGTTACATGAGCCACATCCTCCAAGTGCTCCAGTCATCATGGCTCCAAGTCTTCTGTTCCCACATCCTTCAAGTGCTCCAGTTGCGCCTCCCAAATTTCAAGTCTCCATATCACTACAGCAGAGAACCTGCACTTATCACCGAATACATTCTGCCCCTGTAAATAAACTCTGCACTTAAGTTCAACACAATCTACATGTCCATGTGATAATGGCAAACAAGTTTATAGCAATATGACAAACTAGACATTTTGTTAATGATTTCTTCAGAAGTTGAATGAAGACAGTTCCAGTCAGCTCGTGCCCTTGTGATCACAGTCAAAGGATAAAAAAACTGGGCCGATAATGAAAGCAGAACTGAGATGTCCTCAGAATACCCCGTGAAGGCTCTTCGAAATTCTCACGAGAAAGAAACAGCGATTAAATGATGTGCAGTGGTGCAATACAAAGGACAGACATTGCAAAACACTTTCAGACTTCCCTTCCCGTTAAAAGCATACAGAGGTTATTAACTCCTTTCCTAACTACTTATCCAACTCTGGGTATAAAAAATAAATTTGAATAAAAATGAATAAAAGCATCTACTAAATGCATACATGTAAATTTCGCTTTCTTTCTTTTGTGACTTTTCCAGACATGTTTGACATGAATTGTGAGTGTGTGTGTGTGTGTGTGTGTGTGTGTGTGTGTGTGTGATTGTCCTGCAATGGACTGTTGTCCAAGATGTACTTTGCCTCAATCCTTTCCACTGTAGACCTCACACCACTCTGAGGTCTGTACTGAACAAGCAGTTTCTAACAAGGACTGAATGAATGAATGAACGAATGAATGAATGAATGAAATATACATAATTATTGCTGAAAATAAATTATAAAACAGTAATGTACACTATACCATTGTGAAATATACACACACACATATTTTCAGAACCACTCGTCCCATATAGGGTCACAGAGCCTACCCGGTAACACAGGGCATAAGGCCAGAGGGGGAGGGGACACACCCAGGAGGGGACACCAGTCTGTCACAAGGCACCCCCAGCAGGACTCGAACCCCAGACCCACGGGAGAGCAGGACCATGGTCCAACCCACTGCACCACTGCACCTCCTCGTTGTGCAATAATGGACAAAATATATGTGAAACACAGAGGGATGCTGAGAAATTGTCTGGTATTAGGGTCACGAGTGTGTTAGAAGCCTTATTAACTCAAGAAAGTTTTTTTTGGGAGTTATTGATCTTTGTTTAAACATGTGCGGGGCCTTTCGGATTGTTGCGTAAATTGTGAAAAAGAAACTTTTATTTCTTATCTGTAATGAGTTTCCCTTCCTTCTCAAGGACGCTTCATTTCCGGAAAATTCATTTTATATTTTAAGGGGGCATGCAACTTACCGTAGTATAAAATAGTATTAGCAGGTTTTTCCACACTACAGCGTTTCTTGAACAACACTCAAGACATTCAACAACTAATCTGCATGGTAAATTGCAATCCTTCTATAATTCATAAAACTAACAAATCATTTGCTTGATTACATACATAATTATTACTAGATATAAGGCATATATAACCACTTGTATTATTAATTAAATGTAATATCTTGTCTGTATGTATTTGCATTTTCTTGGTACACAGATTCCATCTCGTGAAGTATTTCTGCTCTCTTCCATTATTAACTAAATTTAAAGAAACTATAAAATGATAAAAGTAACTAAGTGCTAGCAATATTTTTTGCCTCCACAATAATGTCATTATTTGTTACAGCACTGATTTTAAACATATCCATTCAGAAGAATATTTATTAATACTTTAGTCGCTTCTGTCTCTCATTGTTTTACAGATGATTTTGTGTTTATTGACTAATATAAACCATTATGAGTTGACAAATTAAACTTTATCTTGGACAAAATCATACTTTCTTTATGGATTCTAAGTGGAAAATCTCAATTAGGCCTAAAGGCTTTCAGAATTTTACTCACAGTTGTAAGTGGAATAAATATTTCTTACATTAGATACAAAAATTTGTCCTAAGACTACTTAAGAATTCATTTCAATACTGATAACAGCCATGGAAGTTGTAGATACATACTCACAGAAGTTCCATATTTATTAGTTGTATTACTAGAAAATCAGAAAATAAATGGCAAGGTAGTTTTCATGGCTGTACTTTGACTTTTTTGTTGCAGTTACAGATGATGAACAGGAGCAAGGACGCTACATCAGTGCAAAGGTAGTCCTTTGAAACTGTATAGTACTGTACATGAAAAATTATTTTTCTTTGTGTCAGTGTAAATTTAAAAAGTGTAAAATTCTTGAAATTACACTAACTAATTACACTAAATTTGCCGTTTGCTGCTTTTTCTTTGTCTCTTAGTGAGAATGTGCGTTTGTCTAAATCCCTCAATCCAAAGGAGGAGGAATATGTTAAAGGGAGACAAGCGGTGGTGGAAAAATGTCTAAAGGACAATGGGATTAAATATAAACAGGTATGTACTCCACACAAACCTGAGCCTCTCAACCTCTGTGTCTTGAGTTGACGACATAAAGCAGATGTTTCATGTAGATATTTTTTTGAGACAGACTTCAAAACATGTAGACCACTGTGCAAGTTTTAAAATATGCAGGACATTTTACTGTCACCTTAATAGCACTGATTTTCTCCACCTCTAACTGTACTACTGTATTTCAGTAAAGGCTGTGACCTCGGTGTCCCTTCTTTCTTGACTGGTTAGTGATTTAAGGAGATTAGAAAGTCAATAGAAACTTGATATTTGACCGAACTCCCTCAGTCTTGACTTTTCTTCTTGTCCCACACTCACTCCTGCAGGAACATGTCCCTGTCATTGCTGTCCTGGGCTCAGGAGGAGGTGAAAGGGCCGTGGTGGGACTGCTGGGCTCTTTGGCTCAGATGGCAGAGAAGAAACTGCTGGACAGCATCACCTATCTGTGTGGAGTGTCAGGGTCCACCTGGTAAATGGGCAAAATATTTTGAAAACAATTACAATACACACACACACTTTCTGAACCGCTTGTCCCATATGGGGTCGCGGGGAACCGGAGCCTAACCCGGCAACTCAGGGCGTAAGGCCGGAGGGGGAGGGGACACACCCAGGACGGGACGCCAGTCCGTCGCAAGGCACCCCAAGCAGGACTCGAACCCCAGACCCACCGGAGAGCAGGACCTGGTCCAACCCACTGCGTCCCCCCTCAAATACAATAATGAGTAGTAAATAATGTCAGTTTATTTTTGTATTCATGTCAGGTGTATGGCATCACTGTATGAAGATCCCTGCTGGTCTTTGAAAGTACCCACTAACAAGGACAAGCTTATGGAGAGACTCTCAGATGGAGAATTCAATATATCAGAAATGTTGGACTGGCTAAATGAAGCTGTAGAAGATGAGAATTACTCACTGACTGATTTTTGGGCTGCGACTGTTGTTTATCGTACTGTGAAAAAGGTCAGTGACTTAAAGAAAAAACAGCTTGCGTGACTGGACAATTGCTTTATCTTTAAGTTACTTTTAATGTGTGAAAGAAAATTAATATTAGATGTGATACATTGTTCTGACAAAATGTTTTTTCCCTTTAGATAGATAGACACCATCTCTCAGAGCAGAAAGACAGAGACACAACAAACCCATATCCCATCTACACAGCCATTGACAAGGGAATGAAAGAAGACCATCAGAAAACATGTGTGTACAATATCTGAACAGACAAAACCTCTGCTCTCATGATATTACCGTTTTGGTGTCTAGGTCTAGGCATTCTTGTTCTTGTGTCTCTGTCACCCACAACCGCACACCAGACATAAGCACCTGGTCGTAGTCAGCAGGGCAGGGTATAAAGGCTCCCGGTCCACCACTGTCAGATCACGGAATCTTGTATGAGACAACCGTCCCACCTGCGTTCTTCAGCTTTACCCTCACCTTGCCCAACCTTTGCCTTGCATTTCCCTTACCTTGCTTCCTCATCCCTGTCCCCGAGTCCTGCTTTCTACAGTTTCGACCTCTACCTCACCTCGCTGATCACGACTTAGGATCACCCCTTGGAGCAACGTTCGCACCTCGATTCCAGATCCAAGCCTATCCCCGACCACGAGTATTGCTTTGCTCCTCGAGCTTCCACATAAACGACCCTGCACTTGGGTCCCACCTCTGGTGTCCAGCCCCTGGGTCTAACAGTCCCCATGTATTGCTTTTATCTGCTAAAACTGGTTTTGTAATTTATTAGTTTCAACTGATTTGTATGCTTAAGAGCATTTAGTCGAGAGCTTGGTGTACTTTTTATTAGTATAAATATGACCACACTGAACTATCATAGGGAGAATGTATTAACAGGGAGACACAGATAAAGGGCATTAGTAATATAGTGGGCTGAGGTGCTGTCTTTGGGTTTAGAAGTTACAGGTTCAAATCCCACCATTTACTGTAGTATGTGTAAACAAAGTATTTACCCTAAATTCCCCCAGTGTAAAAATGGATAAATCATTGTAACTTTCTTTGGAGAAAATTGTCTGCTAAATGAATAAATGCAGTGTTGTATTTTTTATTTGTGTTTACAAAATTCAAGGAAACCCCTCATTCTTCTCTACGGCAATAGATGAATTGTGACATTTTGATTTGTCTTGGAGGGGCTTCAAACCATTGAATTCCTGTCTTGCAGACCCCTGGTTTGAGGTCAGCCCTCATGAAGCTGGATACACCCATGTGGGTGCCTATGTGACCACGTCCCTCTTCGGGAGCCAGTTTGAGGAAGGAATCGTAAAGAAACAGACTGAGGAAAAGGACATGCTGTATCTGCAAGGTCCTATTTGCCGTCTTTCTCTGAATTATTGCAGAAAAACTGCAACAGCAATCTGAGTAAACCGTGGTGACTGTCTCCATGCAGGACTATGCGGCAGTGCCCTTGCAGATGTGGAAAACAACAAAACAGAAATAGAAAAATGGCTCTGGAACTGGATCAAAAGTATTTGAAAAATATCTCTTTATTTGAGCTCATAATCATCAAATCTTAAGTTTTGCTGCTACATTGATCTGGGTTTTCCCATTTTGTCAATATTTCTTGTACTTATTGGGAACACTTTCTTAAAATTTTACTTTGAACTCCAAATCTATAATGGACAGTCTACTGAAAGTGAATTAATGTCACTTCTTTTTCTCAGAAATTTTTTCAGTGATGACCAGTGAACAGAGTGCTGCGAATGTGGGTGAGCTGTTATCACTCAGTGCTTTCCACATTCATCCCAGTCCTGAGTAGCTCTCTCTCTATAACTCACTCCTTTTTTTCATGAACTCCCCATGAAGATCCTGTACATCAGATACTGAATCATCTTATTCAGCTGTATGACAAATATGATGATGATGATCATGGCTGCTCTCTGCTACTGGATCATCTGAAAGAACAACCAGGTGCAGTGGAAGAGTGAAATGTGTAAATCTGTCATTTTTTTTTAAAAGCACACATAGACACACACATATACATACACACATACACGAACATAGTACTATTGTATGTATTTTTTTCAGTTCCATTACATCGCACTTGGTTTACAGTCATGGTCTTTGTCCAAGGTCATTTGTAATTGTACATTTTTTAACAGTATGAAATTTCTTATGACAACAATTGTTATGATTGATGAAAGTTCAAGGTGAGGCGTGATTGCCAGGATTAAACAAAATGACTACAGGGGCAACACACACACACACCATCTGAACCGCTTGTCCCATACAGGGTCGTGGGGAGCCAGAGCCTAACCTGGCAACACAGGGCATAAGGCTGGAGGGGACACACCCAGGATGGGACACCAGTCTATCACAAGGCACCCCAAGTGGGACTTGAACCCCAGACCCACTAGAAAGCAGAACACGCTCCAACCCACTGCACCACCACGCCCCCCATCACGGGGAAACAGACAACAAATTATAAAAGAAGAAGCTGCTCTGAGAATGAAAGTTAAGCAAAAGATTTTTTACACAGTTTACATAGTAAAGTCAGATTTACATGACATCTTTTCATTGACATTTTTTCATCATATTTATTTTTCCTCAAAAGCAAAGTACAATTTAGAGGAAAAAAGTACATTTCACAACAGCCGATGAGCTATTGACACAGACCCATCATTGTCTGCACAGTTAGTGTGAGACCACCAGATACAGGTGGTGTGATGCAAATGTATTGAGCAGGTAAGAGATCAGGAGAGAAGTGGGTCCAAAAGAGAGCTGTTCCGAGTGACTGAAGTTCAGTTGTCCAGTGTGGGCAGAAAAAGGCCTGAAGAAATTGTTGAGTGGTATATTCAATGAGAAAGGGGTAGATCTTATGTGGTAAAGATATAAGCAACAGATGTAGGACATAAGAAGTGTAAGAAGTGATTTATAGTTGAAAGATTCAACCAGTGTCTCACACTGAGGTTCTTTACAGAAAGAGAGGTGACAGAGTGGCGTTCTCATGACAAGAGAGAACTTCAAGGCTGAACGTACACTGCTTAACAAAATGAATTCTTAATTTTTCAGTGCAGAACCGCCTGATGGTTCCCAGTGTGGAATTACTGCTGAAACATGCGTGGACGAACTTGAGCCCAGAGCTGAGACTGAAATATATTTCAGATCTTTCCATTGAAATCTGCAATTCCCTTGAGGACTGGTTTGGTTCTTTAAGCAAAAGTAAGCACTGCCATCACTGTTTTTGTCTATAAAATTATGTATTGCATCAGATATTTCAACATACTGCAACCAAGCAAAACAGTTCTATATTTAATATATTTGCATATGCATAAAGGTATTTAAAAAAGTACTTCTCTCATATTTGCCCTAGTTTTAACCAGAGCTCCAATTTAACTGTAGTACAATATTTGGAATGATTTTGTATGTTTCCTTCAGATTCAGAAATCATAAATATTGTGATTAATAATGTAAAATATTGGAATGTGTTGGCAAGATTTTGCATTTTCTCCTCAACACAGCTGCAAAAATAATAACGAAAACCATCGTAGCGCTATGTAGCTGGACCTGGGGCACCAAATTCAACTTTCTACACAACTATTCTGTAGAAGGCAAGTTTGCTTGTGTGTGTGTGTGTTCTTCTGGTGTATTCAGGTCCCTTTGCACAAATCTGATTTCAGAAATAAAAAAATTGAGTGAGATTAATTCACACACACACACACACACACACACACACACACACACACACACAATGTCTACAACCACTTGTCCCAAGCGGTCCCAATGAACCAGAGCACAGGGCACAAGGCTGGAGGGGGAGGGGACACACCCCGAATAGGACGCCAATCCGCTGCAAGACACCCCAGGCAGGACTCAAACCCCAGACCTGCCTAATTCACATTCAGCTCTACATTCAGCTCTCAGGAAATATAGTTGTAACTATCTGTAAGATTATCTATATATCTCTAAGATTATCTGTAATAATTAACTCTAAGGTCTGACTGGCTTGTCTGTCCCATGAGGAACACCATTTGGGCTTCAAGTCCCATTATAATGGAGGCAGTTTGATGGTCAGCAAAATACTCTTGGACTTCACGTGTCTTCAGGGTCCCCAGTTGCATTGGTGTCAGATGAGAAGCGATACCTGATGGATGCAGGACTCCTGTTGAACTCTCCCTATGTGGCTGCCTTACGGCCGGAGAGGAAGGTGGACCTCATTCTCTCCTTCGACTTCAGCAGCGATGATCCCTTCCAGGTACTATGAGTTGGTGAAACCAGTGTGCTAACACTGAGCAGTTCTTTCATTAGAATGACAGACTTGAATGGATTTCATATTTTGGTGAAAGTTGTAATCACCATGTCACGTCTGTAACTTCCCCAGACAATCAGGCAAGCAGCAGATTACTGTAAAGAGGCCGGAGTACCATTCCCCACTGTGGTCATTCCAGCAGGAGAGGAAGACAAACCTAAAGACTTCTATGTGTTCAAAGATGGAGAAAAAGCACCCATCGTCATCCACATTCCGCTCTTCAACACTGTCAGCTGTGGAGGTCTGGTCCTAATTTATGGATTTCATGAGTAACAGTGATGTGCAAAGAAGTGGTTGAATTGCAAGCTGTCATCGTAATGAAAGTACATTTTTGCAATATAAGCTTTTTCATCCCTACTTCTGTTTTAACACATCACCTTCAGCAGAGCTGTAAAGCCAGCATGTTCCTGCTGATAAACCATTTATGTATGTTCTCGTTTCCAGTTTTTCTTCCATTATATGACATTTTTCTTCTGTGTCTCTCTCAGACAACCTCGAGGAGTGGAGGAACAATTACAAAACGTTTCAACTTCCATACGATAGGAAAAAGATTGAGGAGGTTCTCTCCATCTCTAGTCTGAACGTGAAGAACAACAAGCAGCAGATCATTGCAGAGATCCAGGCAGTGTGCACAGATTGATACTGCAGATGTTCAAGTCCAGTATATCTCCAGACTAGTTTTCTTCATCAGGTTTTCTCTAATCACTTTAGAATTAACTACTTCTGTATTACTTTTCACTGGACAGACAACTTTAATCACTTTTGTCAAGCTACTGTAATACCTGTTAGAACATACCTTTATTTAATGTTTCAAGGGTATCTGCCAGTAAATTCCAGTGCGTTGCTTCTCTGGTAAAACATAAATGCAGCCAGTGATGCAGGGAAGATGGCCACATGGGAATGAAATGGCAGAAAGAAAAGTAGAAAAGCATGGAACCAAAAAATACTGTACTAATAAATAATACCAAAAACAGCATGATTGCATTGCAAAGAAAATAAAAGAAAGCTTGTCACAGAAATAAGATTACACCTGGAATAAAGGGGACAGATAAAACTGGACCTAATGCATGGTGGAACTCAATCTGATACACTTCATTAATGTTAAGCTTTCCTTCAGAAAAGGTACCTCTTCTACAGTCCTTCTTTCTTGTTGGTGGAGTTGGAAACCCTTCGCTTACAATGAATTGGCACTTGTGTGGAAGTATATAGAAGCCAATAAAGAAAAATTCACCTCTTCTGTTTTGTGCTGCTGCTTCTCACAAACATACTAACTCAAACTGTTTCATAAACCACTTGTCTTTCTCAGGGTCACGGAAGTGCAAAGCCCATCCTGCAATCAATTTCTAACACCAGGCTAGAAAAACTACACAGAGAATGGGACACCAAGCTACAGACAGAAACACACAAACAAACACTGCAGGCAAACCTGTTTGTGACTTAATCCTTTAGTTGTCCTGCTTCTTATGCTTCTAATAGTCGAAGGATTTATACTTTTGAATTTTGAGTTACAAGTTCTTTATACACCCCTCCATGAACTGCCACCTTACCGTGGTGGAGGGGTTTGAGTGCCTGAATGAGTCCAGGAGCTATGTTGTCTGGGGCTATATGCCCCTGGTAGGGTCTCCCATGGCAAACAGGTCCTGGATAACAGACGAGACAAAGCGCGGTTCAAAAACCCCTTATGAAGCAAAAATCAAGGCTTTCGTTTACCCCGAGACAAAGCGCGGTTCAAAAACCCCTTAGGAAGCAAAAATCAAGGCTTTCGTTTACCCCGCCCGGTATGGGGTCACCGGGGCCCCACCCTGGATCCAGGCCTGGGGGGGGGGGGGGGTCGCATGCGAGCGCCTGGTGGCCAGGTCTATGCCCACAGGGCCTGGCCGGGCTCAGCCCGAAGCCATGACGTGGAGCCGCTCTTCGGTGGGCTCACCACCTGCCGGAGAGACCGTAAGGGGCCGGTGCATTGTGATCTGGGCGGTGGTCGGGGCCGAGTGCCTGGCCGACCCAAACCTCGGGCGCCAACTCTGGTTTTTGGGACTTGGAATGTCACCTCACTGGCGGGGAAGGAGCCTGAGCTGGTGCGGGAAGTTGAGAGATACCGTCTAGATATAGTCGGGCTCACTTCCACTCACAGCTTGGGTTCTGGAACCACTCTTCTCGACGAAGGGTGGACTCTCCACTATTCTGGCGTTGCCCAGGGTGAGAGGCGGCGGGCGGGTGTGGGCTTATTAATAGCCCCCCAGTTTAGCCGCCATGTGTTGGAGTCTACCCCGGTGAATGAGAGGGTCATCTCCTTGCGCCTTCGGGTCAGGGAATGGTCTCTCACTGTCGTTTGTGCTTATGCGCCTAGTGGCAGTGTAGAGTACCCGGCCTTCTTGGAGTCCCTGGAGGGCGTGCTGGAAAGCGCTCCCACTGGGGACTCTGCCGTTCTACTGGCGGACTTTAACGCCCACGTGGGTAGCAACAGTGACACCTGGAGGGGCGTGATTGGGAGGAACGGCCTCCCTGATCTGAACCCGAGCAGTGAGTTGTTATTGATTTCTGTGCTAGTCGCGGTTTGTCCATAACGAACACCATGTTCATGCATAAGGGTGTCCATCAGTGCACTTGGCACCAGGACACCCTAGGTCGGAGGTCGATGATCGACTTTGTAGTCGTTTCTTCTGACCTTCGACCATATGTCTTGGACACTCGGGTGAAGAGAGGGGCTGAGCTGTCAACTGATCACCACCTGGTGGTGAGTTGGATTCGATGGCGGGGGAAAAAGCTGGACAGACCTGGCAGGCCCAAACGCATAGTGAGGGTCTGTTGAGAACGTTTGGCGGAGGCCCCTGTCAGAGAGGTCTTCAACTCCCACCTCCGACAGAGCTTCAACCAGGTCCCGAGGGAGGTGGGGGACATTGAGTCTGAATGGACTATGTTCCGCGCCTCCATTGTCGGGGCGGCGGTTCGGAGCTGCGGCCATAAGGTCTCCGGCGCCTGTCGCGGCGGCAATCCCCGAACACGGTGGTGGACACCGGAAGTAAGGGATGCCGTCAAGCTGAAGAAGGAGTTCTATCGGGCCTGGCTGGCTCATGGGACTCCTGAAGCAGCTGACAGGTACCGACGGGCCAAACGGAGCGCAACTCTGGCAGTCGCCGCGGCAAAAACTCGGGCTTGGGAGGAGTTCGGTGAGGCCATGGAGGAAGACTTTCGGTCGGCCTCAAAGAGATTCTGGCAAACCGTCCGGCGACTCAGAGGGGGGAGCGGTGTTCCACAAACACTGTTTACAGTGGAAGTGGTGCGCTGCTGACCTCAGCTGAGGATGTCCTCGGGCGGTGGAAGGAGTACTTTGAGGATCTCCTCAATCCCTCCGACACACCTTCCGTAGAGGAAGCTGAGGCTGGGGACTTGGAGGGGGACTCGTCCATTACCCTGGCTGAAGTTGCTGAGGTAGTCAAAAAACTCCTCGGTGGCAAGGCTCCGGGGGTGGATGAGATCCGCCCCGAGTTTCTCAAGTCTCTGGATGTTGTGGGGCTGTCTTGGCTGACACGCCTCTGCAGCATCGCGTGGAGTTCGGGAACGGTGCCTCTGGACTGGCAGACCGGGGTGGTGGTCCCTCTTTTTAAGAAGGGGGACCGGAGATTGTGTTCCAACTACAGGGGGATCACACTCTTTAGCCTCCCTGGGAAAGTCTATGCCAGGGTACTGGAAAGGAGAATCCGACCGATAGTCGAACCTCGGATTCAGGAGGAGCAATGCGGTTTTCGCCCTGGCCGTGGAACACTGGACCAGCTCTATACCCTCACTAGGGTGCTGGAGGGTTCGTGGGAGTTTGCCAAACCAGTCCATATGTGTTTTGTGGACCTGGAGAAGGCATTCGACCGTGTCCCTCGTGGCATCCTGTGGGGGGTACTTCGGGATTATGGGGTTCGGGGCTCGTTGCTACGGGCTGTTCGTTCCCTGTATGACCGGAGCAGGAGCTTGGTTCACATTGCCGGCAGTAAGTCAGACCTGTTTCCGGTGCATGTTGGACTCCGCCAGGGCTGCCCTTTGTCACCGATTCTGTTCATTATCTTCATGGACAGAATTTCTAGGCGCAGCCAGGGAACGGAGGGTGTCTGTTTTGGTGGCCGCGAGATCTCGTCTCTGCTTTTTGCGGACAATGTGGTCCTGTTGGCTTCATCAAGTCAAGACTTGCAGCGTGCACTGGGGAGGTTTGCAGCCGAGTGCGAAGCGGCGGGGATGAGAATCAACACCTCCAAATCCGAGGTCATGGTTCTCAGTCGGAAAAAGGTGGATTGCCCCCTCCGGGTTAGGGGGGAGTTGCTCCCTCAAGTGGAGGAGTTTAAGTATCTCGGGATCTTGTTCACGAGTGAGGGAAAAATGGAGCGGCAGGTTGACAGAAGGATCGGTGCTGCGTTCGCAGTAATGCGGTCATTGTACCGGTCTGTTGTGGTGAAGAGGGAGCTGAGTCGTAAGGCGAAGCTCTCAATTTACCGGTCGATCTACGTTCCTACCCTCACCTATGGTCATGAACTCTGGATCATGACCGAAAGAATGAGATCGCGGATACAAGCGGCAGAAATGAGTTTCCTCCGCAGAGTGGCCGGGCGCACCCTTAGGGATAGGGTGAGGAGCTCAGTCACCCGGGAGGAGCTCGGAGTAGAGCCGCTGCTCCTCCGCATCGAGAGGAGCCAGTCGAGGTGGCTCGGGCATCTGTTCCGGATGCCTCCTGGACGCCTCCCTGGGGAGGTGTTCCGGGCATGTCCCACTGGGAGGAGGCCTCGGGGCAGACCCAGGGCACGTTGGAGAGACTATGTCTCCTGGCTGGCCTGGGAACGCCTTGGGGTTTCCCCAGAGGAACTGGAGGAGGTGTGCGGGGAGAGGGAAGTCTGGAGGACTCTGCTCGGACTGCTGCCCCTGCGACCCGGTCCCGGATAAAAGCGGAGGAAGATGGATGGATGGATGGATGGATGGAAGTTCTTTATACAGAAAAAAAGTCCAAGCATCTACACCAGGGAACAGCTGGGAGTGTAGTGGTTATAGCTGCTACCTTTGGACGCACAGGTTCGATACCAACCTCTGGCTGTAGTACCCTTGAGCAAGGTACTTACCCTAAAATTGTTCAAACAAATTATCCAGCTGTCGTAGCAAACAGAAGACAGGGAGGAGGCTGGAACCAAGTGCAGGATTACTTATTCAAAACCAGAGGACTAGGCTTGGTCTTGTGGTTGGGGACAAGAAAATATTCGGTCAACTGGCAGACAGGGCTGGAGCGAGGACCCAAGGGAAGAAGGAAGCAGTTGTGACCAGGGAGAAATGAAGTTGGGCTAGCAAGTGAAGATGAACAGGACAAGAGATGAGGTAGGTTCAAGAGCACAGAGGAGATGGTTGTCTCAAGTGAGATTCTGTAACTGTGGAGTGGTGCTCTTTGTAGCCGGTTGCTCTAACTAGAGCCAGGTGTTTCCGGTTGAGGCGAGGGTATGATCGTGACAGAACTGCTGGAAGGAGAGCCACCTCTGAGATGGGGTGCTAGTTGGTCTGGATGGTCCTTCTGGAAATCTAAGATAAGTGAAGGGTTGAGGAAGTCATGGGCCAGAACCCAGCTGTGTTCCTCCCCCCGTGCCCTTCCCAGTCCACCAAGTACTGCATGCCCCCATGTTGACACTTGGAATCCAGGAGGGTACGGATGAAGTAGACTGGCGCTCCATCCACCTCCAATGGAGGTGGTGCCGGTGTCCTCTGCGCTGGGTGGAGCAGAGAGGTCTTGTAGGGCTTTAACAAGAAGATATGGAAAGTTGGGCAGATGAGGGAGAAGTTGTAACTGGTATGTAGCAGAGGAGATGCGCTGGAGGATCTTGCAGGGCCTGATGAAGTAAGGGCTGAGTTTCTGGGATGGAAATTTCAGGCGGATGTCCCAAGTGGACAGTCATACCCTCCATCCTGGCTGGAAGAGCAGGGTGTGACAGTGTTTGTCAGCTTGTTGTTTGTAGTGTTGGGTGCTCTGGTGCAGGTGGTCGCGGATGGAGCACCAGGCGTTAGTGGCTGGGAGATCTATGGAGCCCGGATGCCAGAAAAATAGTCGAGGTTGACAACCTAAAAGACACTGGAAGGGGGATAAGCCCATGGAGGAAAGAGAAAGGGCATTGTGCCCACACTCTGCCAATGGTAAGAACCACGATCACTGGTCCTGGTTCTGACCGCAGTAGCTCCGAAGAAACCGGCTAAGGTCTTGGTTGAGACGCTCCACTTGACCGTTGGCCTGGGTGGTGGTACACCGAGGTGAGGCTGACAGAGACCCCAAGCTTCTGCAAAAGACCTTCCATACTCGGGACATGAACTGCGTTACCCTGGTCAGAGATGATGTCCTCGGGTAACCTGTACAGCCGCAACACCTGTTGGTAGAGCTGTTTGGCCGTAACAAATGCAGTCGGGAGTCAAGGAAGCGGAATGAGGCGGCAAGCTTTGGAAATGTGATCGATCACCACTAGGATGACAGTGTTGCCCTCTGAGGCAGGGAAATCTGTTAGGAAATCCACCGCCACGTGCGTCCAAGGTCGGGAAGTGACAGGGAGAGGTTCCAGCAATCCCGCTGGCCTCTGAGTCGGGGTCTTGGTTTGGGCACAAACCTCACAGGCCTCGACAAATTCCTGCATGCAGCGTCGGATGGGAAGCCACTAGTACTTATGCTGGAGTAGGGCGAGAGTCCTTTGGAAACCCGGATGATTCGCGGCTGGAGAATCGTAGGCCCAAAGGAGCAGCTGCAGATGCATACCTGCCAGGACGTACTCCCTCCCTTCTGGGACTCCTTCAGGCCCTGGATCTATCTGTGCGGCCCTCAGATTCTGCAGAAACTGCCATCACACGGGACCAACAAAACAGGACCTGTGGAGAAAGGGTTCGGGTGGGATAGTGACAGGGTTGTTCTCAACGATGCGGGAAATTTTCATTTGAGTTGTGAGAATTATCTGATGCTTTTTTTCAAGCTTGTTTTTTCAGTGATAGGGGGGTGCGGTGGCGCAGTGGGTTGGACCACAGTCCTGCTCTCCAGTGGGTCTGGGGTTTGAATCCCGCTTGGGGTGCCTTGCGACGGACTGGCGTCCCGTCCCGGGTGTGTCCCCTTCCCCCTCCGGCCTTACGCCCTGAGTTGCCGGGTTAGGCTCCGGTTCCCTGCAACCCCGTATGGGACAAGCGGTTTCAGACTCTGTGTGTGTGTGTGTGTGTGTGTGTGTGTGTGTGTGTGTTTTTTCAGTCAATGCACAACACAGTTCTCTTTTTGCAATATATCATTTTTATTTTACATAATGCCTACAACATTTTTATTTATCATATCAAACTTTAAAATTGAAATATATAAATTATTGACAGATTATAAATAGCTGTTTTGAAACATGAAAAATTGTTTGAAAACGATTAAATGAAGGTTTCTAACTGCATTCCATTTTTTTTTTTTTTTGCCAGAAAGCAGCACAAACTATTCAAAAGTTCACGTTCTGCAGAAAAATGAGTGGCTGAAGTTGAATGCAGAGGAGAGACAGAAATATGTTGCGCATCTTTCCATTGAAATTTGCAAGGCCCTCAAAGGATCGTTTGGTCCTTTGGAAGGAATTAAGTAGTTTCCCATCAGCAATTATACCCGGTTTCCTCCCATAGTTCAAAGAAATGCTGTTCAGGTTCCCCCACAGTGTGTGAGTGACAGAGAGAGTGTGTGTTCCACTGATGTATGGATGAGTGACCCAGTGTAAGTAGTGTATCTAGCAGTGTAAGTCACCGCGGTGAATAAGGTGTTTGGGCTGATAACACTACACAGAGTTCATTAGAAGTTGCTTTGGAAAAAAGCATCTGCTAAATAAATAAATATAAAGTGCAGTAAGTACATTTACTGAATGAGGGTAAAGTTTTGTTCCTGATTATGTTCCTGATCATGATAACACATTTAGAGACTCTAATTTGGTAGCTGTGATCCCTGCGTGATCCAGGGCACCAAAAGATGGCGTAAGTGTTGTAAATGACTAACACTGCAAATAAAATGCTCACAAGCAGAAGACGTTTCCATCAGCTGCACATGGCAAGGTGTTTTACTCCCACCTGACTGCTTTCAATGGACTCGTTTGTTTGTATGATTAGAGATCAAACCCTACACCGAAACTGTTTCTTGCTAAGTCTATTGTAAATTCTTCACAAGAAAGAAACAGCAAATTTAACTAATCTGTAATGGTGCAAGGAGGGTGTGATAGCATGGTGGCGCAGCAGGCTTGGCCTGTGCCTGCTCTCTGAGGGGTCTGGGGTTTGAGTTCCGCTTGGGGTGCCATCCTGGGTGTGTCCCTTCCCTCACTGGCCTTACACCCAGTGGTGCTGGGCTAGGCTCTGGTTTGCTGTGACCCCACTTGAGATAAGTGGTTTCAGTCTGTGTGTGCATTGGTGAAAGGCATAGGCTAGATGTTGCAGAACACTTTCGGACTGCCCTTCATGTTAAACGCATAAAAAAGGTTAAAAATCCCTCTTCCAACTGTGGGTCAGTATTAAGAAAACTCTCAGAGGTTGTCTGTTTCACACTGAAATTAAATGGGATGAGTTAACCTCATATAGTTTTTCCCTGTGTTTCCTGACTTTTCCAGATGTCTGTTTTAAATGAATTATGACTCTAAACATCCCTTACTGTGTTTGTGTGTGAGTCAATGAGTTTGTGATTATCCTCCAATTGACTGGTGTCCAGGATGTACTCATCCTCATGATCTTCCATTATAGATTTCACACCACTTCAACCCTGTGCAAGACAGGTTTCTAACAAGGAATGAATGTATGAATGAAAAATACATAATTACTGCTGAAAATAAATGATGAAATAGCTAAAAGACACTTCAATAAAACAATAATGTACACTATACAGACCATATGAAACCGCTTGCCCCAAGCAGGGTTGTGGCGAACAGTAGCCCAAACCAGCGACACAGGGTGCAAGTCTGGAGGGGGAAGGGATACACCCCAGACAGGCTGCCAGCCCGACACAAGGCACCCCAACCAGAGCTCAAACCCCAGACCCACTAGAGAATAGGCTCCGCCCAAACCCGCTGTGCCACCACACCCCCATACACTATACACCTCCGAGAAAATGAACAAAGAGAATATGTAAGAAAGAGCGGGATGCTGAGGTATTAGTGACGAGTTCAGTTGCTGTGGGGTGAGGCATTATTGGTCTTTGTTCAGATAGGTTATTCACAGTTCAACCTCTTGCGTAAATCGTAAAAAAAAAAAAAAACCTTATTTGCTTTTTTGTAATCAGTTTCACTTCTGTCTCACGGACACTTCACTTCCACAGAATTCATTTTAAATTTTTTTTTTTTGGGGGGGGGCAGGGGGGATAAAACTTACCTTACTATAAAAGAAGGCTAGCAGGTTTTTCCACACTACAGCTTTTCTTGAACACATTCGAGACATTCAGCAGCTACTTGCATGGTAAACTGCAACCCTTCTACAATTTATAAAACTAACAAGTAATTTGCTTTATTACATACATAATTATTATTAGATATACTGCATATATAAACACTTCTGTTATTAATTCAAAATAATTATTTGTCTGTATGTATTTTTCTTGTTGCACAGATTCTCTCTTCTGAAGTATTTCTTCTTTCTTATATTACTAGCCAAATTTAAAGATATTATGAAAATATAAAAGTAATTGAGTGCCAACAATATCTTTCATATTTGCTCAATATTTGCTTCCCCAATTATCTCATTATTTCTTACAGCTCTGACTTTAAACACGTTTATGGAGAAGAATATTTATTAATACATTAGCCATGTCAGTCTCTTACCAGTTTTCAGATAATTTGATGTTTCCTGAGCTATCATTCTGAGTCCACAAATTCTTCATGGATTCTCAGTTGAACCTCTCAATTAGACACAAAGGGAGTCCAGACTTTCAGAATTGTACATGCAGTAATAAGTGGAATAAATATTTTTCACATCAGAAGCAGAAATTTGGCTTAGAATAATTTAAGATAGCATTCATTTCAATAGTGATACAAGCTATTACTTTGACTTTGCTGTAATTACAGATGATGAACAGGAGCAACGACGCTACATCAGTGCAAAGGTAGACCTTAAATACTGTATATTTTCAGGTTCATGATTTCAAAATTAATTAAGGATTGATAAACTTTAGTGTAGCATCACAACAGAAAAGTGATGCAGGTCAAACCATGTTAGGTACATTACAAATAACTTGTCTTTGTGTCCCTGGAAATTTTAGATGTCAGAAAGCTGCCCAATTGGTTGGTAAAAATACATTAATGAAAAAAGCTGCCATTTGCTATTTTCATTCCTCTTTTAGTGAGTACGTGCGTGTGTCTAAATCCCTCAATCCAAAAGAGGAAGAATATGTTAAACGGAGACAAGCGGTGGTGGAAAAATATCTGAAAGACAAAGGAACTGAATATAAACAGGTATGTACTCCACTCAAACCTGAGCCTTTCAACCTCTGTGTCTTGAATTGACGACCTAAAGCTGATGTTTCATATAGATTTTTTGAAACAGATTTCAAAACATGTAGACCACTGTGCAAGTTTCAAAACACAGGACGTTTTACTCTCCCCTTAATAGCATTGACGTTCTCTACCTGTAACTGTACTACTGTATTTAAGTTAAGTCTCTGACCTCAGTGTCTCTCATTTACTAATTGGCCAGTAACTTAAAGACATGAGAAAGTCAAACATTTAATATTTGATCGAACCCCCTCAGTCTTGACTTTTCTTCCTGTCCCACACTCAATCCTGCAGGAACATGTCCCTGTCATTGCTGTCCTGGGCTCAGGAGGAGGTGAAAGGGCCATGGTGGGATTGCTGGGCGCTTTGGCTCAGATGGAAGAGGAAAAACTGCTGGACAGCATCACCTATCTGTGTGGCGTGTCAGGGTCCACCTGGTAAACGGAAAATATGTACACCTGATTACACACGCAGTAACAAATAAACATTAGCAATACATCTAATAACAGCCTTAATTTCATTAGCTGCTTGTTCTTGGCAGTGTCCACACCCTGGACAGGACACCAGTCCATCACAGGGTGGCCACATAGAATCACAGTCACAGCAGTTCACTTGAATTGCATGTGCCTGGATTGAGGGAGGAAACCAGAGCACCCAGAGGAAACCCACATGCATCTCCACAGACTGAGCTGGATTTGAACCTACACCAAAACAGCCGAGGTTCTGTGTGACTGCAGTGGTACCATGTTGCCCACAACTAATAAGGAGACCTCATGAAAAATTTAATGCCAAATATGTTCTGAACAAAAAAGTATAATAAGAGGGTGACACAAGGAGTAGCGCTACCACCTTACAGCACCTCGGTGGTGCGAGAAAATTTGAGTTCTTTTCTTAGTCAGTGTGGGTTAAGTTTGCATGTCCTTGTGTCTGTTTGGGTTTCGTCCAGGTGCTCTGGTTTCCTCCTACAGCCCGAAAGTGTGTAGTTCAGGTGAATCATTGACTCTAAATCGTAAATTGTGAACTGGACTGTGTCTGTGCAACCATCCTGCAATGGACTGGAGTCCTGTCTCGTGTATTACCCCCCCCCCCCACCCCCCCACTTTGTACTGAATGCTTTCAGCGCAGACTCCAGTTCACTACAACCCTGCTCAGGATAGACAGTTTTTGAAATTGGATGGATGGTAGAATAATATAGTTATGATATATATAAGTGTGTGGCAAGATGAAGTGTGTGGACGCTAAGGTTGCTTAATAAAAGCGCTAATTTATTTTTAAAATGCTCAGGAGTTCAACAGAAAGGGGTGCAGACAGGTGGGGATTCTGCTCTTTTTAGTTTCACTTTTTTGGAGTCTTTATCCAACTGCTACTACACTTATTTACTTCAGTTTCTATATGTCTTCAAGGCTCTGCATCACTTCATAGTCTTTCTCTTGAACTTTACAAACAGAAGATTTGATTTGTGAATTATCATTTTCAGGTGCATGGCATCACTGTATGAGGACCCCAAATGGTCTGTAAATGTCGCTGCTGACAAGAAAAAAATTGTGGACAGACTCTCAGATGGAAAATTCAGTATATCAGACATGCTGGACTGGCTAAGTAAAGCTGTGGAAGATGAGAATTACTCACTGACTGATTTTTGGGCTGCGACTGTTGTCTTCAACTCCATAAAAGAGGTCAGTGATGAAAGCAAAACACAGAATGAGGGACGGTGTCGTTGCTGGGTGTCAGAATTCCCCACCTTTGGAATAAATTAACTTTAATATGAATAAGAAAATTACATTATCACACATTAGCTGTGTGATATTTTGTTCCATCATTTTCCATCCCTATAGATAAATGGACAGCATCTCTCAGAACAGGAAGCCAGAGACTCAACCAACCCCTATCCCATCTACACAGCCATCGACAAGGGACTGAAAGAAGACAATCAGACAGCACGTATGTACAGTACATGTTGTGCAGATCTGATTATTGTTTCGTTGAGTTGGCTCATGTTCTCAGTCCTGGTCCCCCCTGTTCACCATGTTTACTTCTATTTATATCAACTGACCTTTTAATCAGTTAGTCTAGCTTGAGCAGTGTGTTCACAAGTTTACTCTAGACAAGTATTTAGTTGATCATTATGTGCAGTTTTACGGAAAATACTTCTATTCTTGCAATAATGAGAAGAAGAGTAATTTTTTAAAAATTTGTCGATTTTAAATCAATCAGTCCTGATGTAATATAGTACTCAACCTATTCAAATTCTAAATGGGACAGCAGAGTGCATTGGTTTGAATTTGTGGTTAGAGTCTTTGGAGTTGCAGGTTCTAATCCCACCTCCTGCTGTAGTGCCCTCAGATAATAATCTTTCAATTTTTATTCAGGTAAAAGGAAGGCACTGTTTGCCTGTCAGTACGGCAGACAAACTAGACAATCCTGGCTGGTAAAGGAGAAGGCAGAACACAACATTGGCAAAGTCTCTCATTTCTCTTGTTTGCCCACGAATAATCCCCTTGAGAGTACAGCGGTGCAGCAGGTTTTGCTATGGTCTACTCTCCGGTGGGTCTGAGGTTCGAGTTCTCCTTGGAGTGCCTTGTGACAGTCTGGTGTCCTGTCCTCGGTGTGTCCCCTCCCCCTCCAGCCTTGTACCCCCGTGTTGCTGAGTTAGGCTCCGACTCGCTGCGACCCTGCTTGGGATGAGCAGATTTAAACAGTGTCTGTGTGTAATTCCCTTGACATGTCATGAATATGGGACATACAGGGCAGCTTTTATTCCCCTAAAAGACTTTTTTCAATAAAATTACATAAAAGTGACATATTTACATGTACATTTACCAGATGCTATCATCCAAAGCGAAATACATTTCTGAGATTAATACAAAAACATGAACGGAAGGAAAGATTTGGATGCAAACACGTGATTCCTGAGTACAATTTATCACCATCACATAAACATCACCAAATAAACAAGTACACACACACTAAAAGCGAGTGGGGTTGCAGCAAGCCGGAGCCGGGCCCAGCAACACAGGGAACAAGGCTGGAGGGGGAGGGGACGCACCCAGGACAGGGCACCAGTCCGTCACAAGGTACCCCAAGCAAGACTCAAACCCCAGACCCACTACAGAGCAGGCGTAGACCAAACCTACCGTGCCACTGTGGCCCCTATAAATCAGTATACAATACATATAGAGTTTTTCAATTATTAAACAAATAAAATACACACACACACACATTTTCAGAACCGCTTGTCTCATACGGGGTCACGGGGAACCGGAGCCTACCCGGTAACACAGGGCGTAAGGCCAGAGGGGGAAGGGGACACACCCAGGACGGGACGCCAGTCCGCCGCAAGGCACCCCAAGCAGGACTCGAACCCCAGACCCACCGGAGAGCAGGACTGCAGTCCAACCCACTGCGCCATCGCACCCCCCTACAAATAAAATAATACTTGTTTAATAACTGAACAATTATTGAGATTTATCTGGCACATGGGAGATCAGGAGAGAAAGGAATACAGCATATATTTTTGTTTGAGTTTTGAATGAGGCTTTTTTAAAAAGCGTTAATCTACTTTCAGCAGTTTATGCAGCTTAGCAATTTTAGGGTAATTACCTCCCACAAGGACACCAGAGCTGGAGGTGGGATTCAAACCCACAACCTTTGGGTCTAAAGGCAGCAGCTCAAATTTCTTCAGTACTTTCTCTACCAGAAAGCTTTCTTAAATGTGCTGTTGGGTATGATTTGTCTTTTTTTAGGAAAGTAACAGTTTGTAGAGGTTTAAAATGAGTCCGTCCCTGTGTTACAGCCTGCTGGTTTGAGATCAGTCCTCATGAAGCTGGTTATTCCCATGTGGGGGCCTATGTGGACACATCCCTCTTCGGAAGCCAGTTTGAGAACGGAAAGCCCAAGACGCCCCCCAAGGAGGAAGACATGTTGTACCTACAAGGTGCTCTTTGTGCTTCTTGTTTTAATAATCGAACTGTTCCAGAGACACCGAAGTGAGTAAGTAAACCTCAGTCATGTCTCTGCAGGACTCTGTGGCAGTGCTCTTGCAGATGGGATGGAAGACATAAAGCAAATATTACAGTGGATTTGGGACTGGATTCGTAGTAAGCAAAACATTTATTTGACCTCACATTTTTAACTGCCGATTTTTTTGCTTTTTGATTCTGCTCCTTTCTTAGTTTTATTTTTTGGCCGAAATCCACATTTAAGCCCCTCTAATTTTTCAGAGCTGCTTGGGTTCTACAGCTCAGTGAATGAGTCTAAAAATTCAGGAAAACTTGGTGAGCTGCTGTATTTTTTCAATATCTTGCGTTTGTTTCACATTCAGGTCAAACTGTGAATATTTCTATAACATCTTTTTTCGGTTTTTAAAAGCTCTCAGTGAGGACTCTGCATACCAAGTGCTGCAGTGTCTCGTGCGGCTACACGACTCTTATGAAAATAACGATGAAAGCGTCGCTCTGCTGGAAAAAATTATGAAATTACAACAAGGTACTAAGTGTTCTGTTTAATACTAATACTGTGACCGACGCCAGTTCAGTCAATGCACAACACATATCACTTTTTGTTATAAATCATTGTCATTTTACATAATGCCTACAACATTTTTATTTATCATATCAAACTTTAAAACTGAAATATATAATTTATTGACAGATTATGAATAGCTGTTTTGAAACATGAAAAATTGTTTGAAAACAATTAAATGGAGGTAAAGGAAGGTGTCTAACTGTATTCCATTTTGTTTTGCCAGAAAGCAACACAAACAATCCAAGAGTTCATGTTCTGCAGAAAAATGTGTGGCTGAACATGAATACAGAGGAGAAGCAGAAATATGTTGCAGATCTTTCCATTGACATCTGCAAGGCCCTTGAGGGATTGTTTGGTCCTTTAGAAGGAAGTAAGCAGTTTCCTTTCAGCACCTATACCATGTTTATAGTAAGGTGTTCAAAAAGTGGCATTTATACTGTATACTACAATGTGTGTTATGAATTCTGCCCAATCATCTGATATTTTGTTCTTGAAAAGTCTGGCCATGTGTTTGTGTGTCCGAGTGGAATCTAGAGAAGAACGATGACTGGTCCCAGCTGAGATGCTGTTTGTAACCAATGTGGGATTTAATGGATATGGGGACTAGGAAGCTGTATACTTTACTTGGGCTACTTTGGTCATGAATACAGCAGGAGAATCCCATCCAAGAGTCAAACCAGCAAGCTTGTCCTTGTCCTTTGCCCAAGTCCTTAACCACTATGGTATCTTCAGCCTTTCACACATTCATGTGTTTGGAATTCATAGTGGCAGCACCTGCAATTTTCATTTCCAAAAGTTGCAGTAGTTAGTAAGGGTGCTCTTGTAGCACTGTCTAAAAAGATCTAAAAAAAAGGTGACCAAATCTTGGAAAATTTGTTAGAATTATGATGTAGACTGAATTTTAATTTTTTTAATGAAGGTAAGGTAAACCATTGTGAAAGGAGCCTCTGGTAATGAGATTGCAATAAGGTTCCTTTTCTTGTCAAATGATCAAGCTACCCTCTGCAATGTTAAAACAAACCTGGGTTATGGTTCGTCAATGGGGAGCAGTACACCAAGTGACTATCAGGGGCCCCACTTGAAGTACCCCGCCCTGCACATCAGTTCCCAGTCGCCATGAGCTAATTCTGGAACAACCGGGTCTTTCAGAAGACTTCTGAGGTCTTGTGGAGTCCATGTCTCGACGGGTCATAGCTGTTTTGGCGGCACGAGGGGGGCGTACCCAATATCAAGCGGTTAGTTTTAATATTTTGGCTGGTCGGTCTATGTCATTATAATATTGCACCCCCCCCCAAGGAGCTACAGGAGACAGGAGCCTGGAAAAAGTACTTTTTATTGACCACGTACAACTCCTTTTAAGAGCAGTGTTAAGAAAGATTCCACAGACAGTACAAGACAGTCTGCTGAACACTTGAGAGTTTCTCCAGGTCACTTTGAGCCCGAGCATCAGTAATGTGATTATAGAGAGGAACAAACTCCAACACAAACTGCTTACATTAATCTATGCCAGCCCCCCCACCCACCACTATAGCTAGTAGTGAAGTGGTTAGAGTTGCTGCCTTTGGATCCAAAGATCTCAAGGTTGAATTCCTCTTCCAGCTACAGTATTCTTGTGCAAGCTACTTCCCCTAAATTGCTCAGATGTATAAATGAGTAAATAATTGTAAGTAGTGTAGCTTAAGAATGTAGCTTTATTCTGAGGAAAACCGTGAGCTAAATGCAAACTGTGATTTCTGTTTTCCCTTTCTGTGAAAATATTGTCCAGCTTTTGAAATGGGTAAATAGTTGCAGGGAGCATAACTGTGTAACTTTCTGTGGAGAAAAGGGTCAAAAGGGCAAAATATTTAAATGTGAAGTATGATTTCCTTTTTTTAGCAGGTTTTTTCGCAGTTGTGAAAATATTGGGGAAAACTATCATAGCTGCTTACAACTGGACCTGGGGCACAAAATTCAACTTCCTGTACAAGTACCCAGCAAAAGGCAAGTGTGGTTCTCATCTCTTGGTGCCTGTTGCTTTCTGTTTTTCTCCAAACTCTCTAACCACTGAGCTGGAGCCACAGCCTGAGGACAAACTGCCTTTCCTTCACTAATGGATGTGGCCTCATACAGCAGTAAAGCATCACTGGCTCTTCTCTGTGTCCAGAGGTAGACCACATCCCGGCTGCTCTGCTGTCAGATGAGAAGAGGAACCTGGAGGATGCAGGAATCCTGTTGAACTCTCCCTACGTGGCTGCGTTACGGCCGGAGAGGAAGGTGGACCTCATTCTCTCCTTCGACTTCAGCAGTGATGATCCCTTCCTGGTGAGAACAGAGTCATTATTTTAATACTGTGAATTTCTTTCGCTACACCGGCATTCTGGTGGATGCTGTGATGTGTCTCATTTGAATTAAATGTAACAATGTCACTACTATGATCTCTCCAGACAGTGAAGAAAGCTGCAGATTACTGTAAAGAGGCTGGAAGACCATTCCCCTCCTTGGTCATAGAACCAGGAGAGGAAAAGAACCCTAAAGACTTCTATGTGTTCAAAGATGAAACAAAAGCACCCATCGTCATCCACATTCCGCTCTTCAACACTGTCAACTGTGGAGGTTGGGTCATATACCGGCCGTCTAATCCTGTACCATCCCATCCCAAAGATTTTAAAAACATGCTTTAATGATGGAAAATGTGTATCTACCATATTCCTTCACGGCTGTTAAAATATTTATTTTAAAACAAGACTCTTTACATTAATACATGGAGAGGAAAACAGGAGAAACGTTATCTTTGGAGCAAGTTGATATCCAGGTTCCTATGAAATATTGCTTTCAAGTTTCTTCTTTCTTCTGATATTCTAAAAGTTTTTCTTCATGTCCCTCTCAGAAAATATTGAGGAGTGGAGAAGGAGGTACAAAACTTTTCAGGGTCCGTACAGCAAGGAAATGATTGAGGACCTGCTGCTGGTGTCCAGTCGGAATGTGAAGAACAACAAGGAGAAGATCCTCAATGAGATCAAGGCAGTGTGTGCACGCTGATGCTTCAGATGCAGATTTTTCATCGACTTCTTTTCAAATCATTTTTAAATTAGTCAGCATTTTATTCTTTTCTAATCAGAAAAACCTTTATAACCATATATATCATTAAATGTAATCAATCTCTAGCTTTCAGATCATGAGACAACATTCTAATCAAATTTCTTTGATTCATTATTTTGCATCTAAGTCAAAACCTTAGTTTCATTTGATTCCTAAAAAGTAATGTATCCATCTATCCACTTTCAGTAACTGTTCATCTCATACAGATCTGGAGCTTATTGTGACCAACGTAGAGCATAAGGTGGATGGATGGAACTCATGGAATTGCAGGGTGATCACACACTCAGTCTGCCACACAGATACACAAACTTTGGGCAATTTAGAGCCACTAGTTCATCTGATACACATTTATTTGGTGCTTAGATCGTGATCAGGACAAGCAGTTTTTGGAAATGGATGGATGGATGGATGGAATATGGGTGGAACCTGGAGCACTCAGAGCCCAGGACCTGTAAGGGGAAAGCACTGAATTCTAACTAGATCAAGCTGTATCTTTCTAAGTTTGGCAACAGGTAAATCTTTTGCATTTTATTCTAACAAAACATGTTATAAATCAACAATTAAAACAGTGATTTTCTAGTGATTCGCTGTTGTCTTCCTGTGCTTTTTGAGTTCTCTGCTGAGCAATGAATATTTTGTACTATTTCCTGGCTTCTAAAAACAATAAACCAGATGATTTTGCCTTTGTTCAGTTTCTTCATATGAATGCTGTAAGAAATGTTTAACTGAAGAAAAGAAAAATGCAACACCACTTATTTCTGGTATTAGTCCACTTAAACTCCTCTACCTGGGGCAAATTCTCTCCCCTTACCTGGAGGGGGCATGCCATCCTTTTCTGTGAGAGAACCATGGACTCCGACTGGGAGGTGCTGATCCTCATCCCAACCGCTTCACACTTGGCTGAAAACCGTTCCAGTGCACGTTGGAGGCAACCATCATCCGCAAGAAGCAAAGGCTTCACCTTCCGACTTCCACGTAGAATGCCCTTCTGACCTCGACTGCGCCTTGATATCCTGTCCATGAAAACCACAAACAGGAGTGGAGACAAGGCAAAACCTTGGCGGAGTCCAACACCCACACTGAACGGGCTTGACTTAATGCCGAGTATGTGGACACAGCTCTCACTCTGTGTGTACCGAATGGCCCGCAGTAGTTGCCCCGGCACCCCATACTCCCTAAGCACCTCCCACAGAATTTCTCGGGGAACATGGTCATAGGCCTTCTCCAAGTCCACACAACACATGTAGACCGGATTAGCGAACTCCCATGTTCCCTCATTTATCTGTGAGAGGGTAAAAAGCTGGTCCACTGTTCCACAGCCAGGACGGAATCCGCATTGTTCCTCTTCAGTCCAAGGTTCAACCATCTGCCGGAGCCTCCTTTCCAGCACCCTGGCATAGACTTTCCCAGGGAGGCTGAAAAGTGTGATACCCCGATAGTTGGCACACACTCTCCAGTCCTTTTTCTTAAAGATAGGGACCACCACCCCAGTTTGCTAATCCAAAGGCACTGTCACCGAGGTCCATGCAACATTGCAGAGGCGTGTCAGCCATGACAGCTCTACAACATCCAGGGCCTTAAGCAGTTCCGGGCAAATCTCATCCACCACTGGTGCTTTGCCACCATGGAGCTTACCAACTACCTCAGTGACATCCACCAGGGAAATGGACTCCGATTGCCCGGAAGCCTCTGGCCCTGCCTCCTGTAAGGGAGGCTAATCCCTCAGGTTTAGGAGTTCCTCAAAGCGCTCTTTCCACCTCCTGACAATGTTCTCATTAGAGGTCAGAGTTTAAAAGAGAAAAGAGACTTTACAGAAATATTCACTTTTCAAACTGAATGTGAGACAAACACAAGACATTGAATCAATTCAGCAGCTCACCATGTATTGCTAAATGATAGGATTCAATCACTGAACTGTGGGAGCCAAGCAGTCCTGAAAAACTGGAGGGACATAATAAAATGTGGCTTTCAGACAAAAATACCAACCAACCAACGTCAGCAAAGGCTCGTCCTGAGCAGGGTCGTGGCAGGCTGGAACCTCACCCGGTAGCACAGGGTGCAAGGCTGAAGGGGGAGGGGACATACCCTGGACAGGACGTCAGTCCGTCACAAGGCACCCCCCTCCCCCCCTTCTAATTTTCATGATTATTGAAGAAATGACAAAAGGAGCAGGATGAAACAGGAAGTCAAATATATGAGGTCAATGTGAGGACTGATCTCAAACCAGCAGGCTGTAACACAGGAATGGGCTCTATTTAAATCTCTTAAAACTTTTAGTTTACTAAAAAAGACAAACCATACCCAACACTACAGCCATGAAAGCTATCTGGTAGACATGCTATTTTAGAGGTCTGGGTTGCTGTTTTGGACCTGAAAGGTTGTGGGTTTGAATCCCACCTCCAGCTGTAGCACACTTCAGCAAAGTACTAAAACTAAAATTGCTCAGCTGTGTAAATTGGTAAATAACTGTAGGTAGATGAACGTTGTAGGTCACTTTGTAGAGAAGTGTCTGCTATATTAATAAATGTAAATATTTCACTTCCTTGTAATTTTGTTGGAAAAAAAAGCCTTTCTGGGGCATAAAGCTGTCCCTGCATGTTCCATGTTCATGACAAATATGATGTAATCTAATGATATAAATACAAGTAAACACAGTGAACAGGGAGGACCAGCACTGAGAACATGAGCAAAGTCAACAAAATAATAATCAGATCTACACAATATGTACTGTATGTGTCTGTCTGTCTGTGTCTCAATAGAATTGATGTTCTCTACCTCTAACAGTACTGTTGTATTACAGTAAAGACTGTGACCACAGTGTCCCTCATTTACTAACATAAGAGAGACCTGAGAAAGTCAACAAACATTTGACACCGGATCTACCCCTCGGTCTTGACTTTTTAATAGCAGTAGTTGTTGTTCTGGGGGTGCGGGGGCATGGTTGTACTTTGAGTTTCTTGTTACAATTACAGATGACAAACAGGAACAGGGACACTATATCAGTGCAAAGGCAGACCTTAGATACTGTCATGCAGGGTCGAGAGAACCGGGACGGCAGGACCCAAGTGCGGAGTCTTTCTTCTGGATTCAGGGGATAAGGCAAGTTCTCGGAGTTGGGGACAGGCGAATGGTCGGTCGATTGGCGGTCGGAGTCAGAGCGAGCAACCGTGGACGAGGTCAGGGGACGAAGCAAAAGGTCGGTCGGTCGCCGGTCCAACCCACTGCGCCACCGCACCCCCCATGACCTAAAGCAGATGTTTCATATAGATTTTTTGGAGACACACTTCAAAACATGTAGACCAAAGTGCAAGTTTTAAGACACAGTATGTTTTACTGTCACCTTAATAGCACTGATGTTCTCCACCTCTAACTGTACTACTGTATTTCAGTAAAGGCTGTGACCTCGGTGTCCCTTCTTTCTTGACTGGTTAGTGATTTCAGGAGATTAGAAAGTCAATAGAAACTTGATATTTGACCGAACTCCCTCAGTCTTGACTTTTCTTCTTGTCCCACACTCACTCCTGCAGGAACATGTCCCAGTCATTGCTGTCCTGGGCTCAGGAGGAGGTGAAAGGGCCATGGTGGGACTGCTGGGCTCTTTGGCTCAGATGGGAGAGGAGAAACTGCTGGCCAGCATTAACTATCTGTGTGGAGTGTCAGGGTCCACCTGGTAAATGGGCAAAATATTTTGAAAACAATTACAAATACAATAATGAGCAGTAAATAATATCAATTTATTTTTGTATTCATGTCAGGTGTATGGCATCACTGTATGAAGATCCCTGCCGGTCTTTGAAAGTACCCACTGACAAGGACAAACTTATGGAGAGACTCTCAGATGGAGAATTCAATAGATCAGATATGCTGGACTGGCTAAATGAAGCTGTAGAAGATGAGAATTACTCACTGACTGATTTTTGGGCTGCGACTTGTTCACTGGACTGTGAAAGAGAACGGTGACTAAAGAAAAAACATAGCTTGAGTGACTGGACAATTGCTTTTGTATGTTATCTTTAAATTAGTTTTAATGTGTGAAGTAAATGGGAGAGCTATGCATTGCTGTTGATGCAAGGGGTTAAGCCCATGGCTCATAGGCCTTATGTTCTTTGTAACTTAATGTTTGTTTTGTATTTGGCTGTGGTTGATGTGTTTTGAAGAATACCTTTTAGTAAAGAAAAACAAACCTTTTTTTAGTCCAACTACTTCAATTCTCCACTGCTGCCTCCATCCGTCGTCCATACCCTCACAGTCTGCTCTAATGATATTACTGTTTTGGTGTCTAGGTCTAGGCATTCTTGTTCTTGTGTCTCTGTCACCCACAACCGCACACCAGACGTAAGCACCTGGTCGTAGTCAGCAGGGCAGGGTATAAAGGCTCCCGGTCCACCACTGTCAGATCACGGAATCTTGTATGAGACAACCGTCCCACCTGCGTTCTTCAGCTTTACCCTCACCTTGCCCAACCTTTGCCTTGCATTCCCCTCCTTGTTCCCTCGTTCACCTTCTCGACCCCGAGTCCTGCTTTCTACAGTTTTGACCTTTGCCTCACCTCACTGACCATGACTTAGGATCATCCCTTGGAACAACATTCGCAGCTTGATTCCGGATCCAAGCCTATCCCCGACCACGGGTATTGCTTTGCGCCTTGAGCTTCCACATAAACGACCTTGCACTTGGGTCCCACCTCTGGTGTCCAGCCCCTGGGTCTAACAGTCCCTATGTATTGCTTTTATCTGCTAAAACTGATTTGGAGCACGCCAAGGCTGCCCGGGGAGGGGGTGGAGACGGGGGCAAAGCAGCCACAGCTGGGGCTGATTTCACTCCCTATTTCTTCCCCAGTGCCCAGCAGTAGAGAAAACAGATCGAGGAGCAGAACAAGGCGAACCCGAACCCGAACCCGAACCCGATCCCGATCCCGATCCCGATCCCAGAGATGACGTCTGCATCCCGACAGACCCGACTCTCCCAGTCCCCCGACCAGCACGAAACCTCTCCCTACCTGTTCCCTAGTCCCCGTTTCCCGTCTTCTGTCTCCTTCCTTCTCCCCTGTCTAAGGGCAAATAAAAGCCCACAGCAACGGGCGACTGCATCTCCTGTCTCCTGCCTCGTCTCTTACGTGGTTTCTTAATTCATTAGTTTCAATTGATTTGTATGTTGAATGAAAATCATGACTCCAGTCATGTCGGCTTAAGAGCATTTAGTTGAGAGCTCTGTGTACTTTTTATTAGTATAAATATGACCACATTGAACTATCATAGGGAAAATGTATTAACACTGAGACACAAACAAAGGGCATTGGTAGTATAGTGGCCAGAGGTGCTGTCTTTGGACTCAAAAGTTGCAGGTTCAGATCTTGTATTTTGCTGTAATACCCTTAAGCAAAGTACTTACCCTAAATTCCCCAGGTGTAGAAATGGATAAATCATTGTAAGTTTCTTTGGAGAAAACTGTCTACTAAATGAATAAATGCAGTGCTGTATTTTTTGTGTTCACAAAATTCAAGGAAACCCCTCACTCTTGTCTACAGCAACAAATTAATTGTGTTATTTTGATTTGTTTTAGAGTGGCTTCAGACCACTGAATTCCTGTCTTGCAGACCCCTGGTTCGAGGTCAGCCCTGAAAGAAGCTGGATACACCCATGTGGGTGCCTATGTGACCACGTCCCTCTTTGGGAGCCAGTTTGAGGAAGGACTTGTGAAGAAACAGACCGAGGAGAAGGACATGTTGTATCTGCAAGGTCCTATTTGCCGTCCTTCTCTTAATTATTGCAGAAAAACTGCAACAGCTATCAGGGTAAACCATGGTAACTGTCTCATAATCATCAAATCCTAAGTTTTCCTACACTGATCTGGGTTTTCCTATTTCACCAATATTTCTTTCACTTATTGGGAAAACTTTTTTAAAATTTTACTTTGAACTCCATTTTTACAATGGACAGTCTACTGAAAGTGAATTAATGTCACTTCCTTTTCTCAGATATTTTTTCAGTGATGACCAGTGAACAGAGTGCTGCGAATGTGGGTGAGCTGTTATCACTCAGTGCCTTCCACATTCATCCCAGTCCTGAGTAGCTCTCTCTCTATAACTGTCACTCCTTTTTTTCATGAACTCCCCATGAAGATCCTCTTACATCAGATACTGAGTCATCTTATCCAGTTGTATGACAAATATGATGATGATGATGATGATGATCACGGCTGCTCTCTGCTACTGGATCATCTGAAAGAACAACCAGGTGCAGTGGAAGAGTGAAATGTGTAAATCTGTCATTTTTTTTAAACACACACACACAGACACCCACACACACATATATACAAACATAGTACTATTGTATGGTGTACCTTTTTCAGTTCCATTACATCGCACTTGGTTTACAGTTATGGCCTTTGTCCAAGGTCATTTGCAATTGTACATTTTTAACAGTATAAAATTTCTGTCAGGTAGGTAGGACTCAAACCATCTTAGTGCCACACCTTTGTTCCCAAGCCGGTTAAGAGTGGAGAGAAGAATCTGATGGTTGACTGTGTCGAATGCCGCAGACAGATCAAGAAGAATGAGGACCGAGGAGAGAGAGGTGTACTGCTGTACTTATTTACTACAGTTACTGTATGTGTACAGTTCTCTGCATCATTTCATAGTCTTTTTCTATTTAACTTTATTTTACAAACAGCACATTTGATTTGTTAATTATCATTTTCAGGTGCATGGCATCACTGTGTAAGGACCCCAAATGGTCTGTAAACGTAGCTGCTGACAAGGACCAAATTGTGGAGTGACTCTCAAATCGAAGTTCCAGGGTGTCAGACATGCTGAAATGGCTAAGTGTAGCTGTGGAAGATGAGAATTACTCACTGACTGACTTCTGATTTATTTTGTTTGAAATAGTCTTTGGCCCACAGTTGGATAGGGCATTCTTTACCTTCTTTAAGGGCAGTCTGAAAGTCTTTCTTGTAACCACTTGTCCCAAGCAAGGTCACAGCAAACCGGAGCCTAGCCCAGCAATACAGGGCACGGGGCCGGACGGGAGGTGACACACCCACGGGTGGGATGCCAGTCTGTCACAGGGCACCCCAAGCAGGACTTGAACTCCAGACCCAATAGAGAGGAGGCCCTGCCCAAACTGGCCACACCCCCCACACCCCCCAATCTAGAAGTGTTTTACAATACTTACCCTTTGTATTCCATCATTACAGATTGTTGATATCACTCTTTCCTTCTTGTGAAGAATTTGCAGAAGACTTAGCAAGAAAGAGCTTTTGTGGAGGGTCATATCACTAATCACACAAACTGAACAAAGAAGTCTATTAAAATACAGTTAGGTGGAACACAAAAACACACTTTGCCGTGTGATGGAAATCTCTGCTTGTCAGCATTTTATTTGCACTGTTAGTCATTTACATCACATACACCACCCTCATTCACTAAATCTACCCACTCCAATCCTCAAGTGTTTTTTTTTTTTTTGCCAATGATATTTTCTTAGTCCTTGTGGAAGTGCTGATAGAAGTGGTGAAAATGTAAGTTGTCATAATAGAAAATGTGCTCATTTACGTGATTATGTTCTATGTAATAAGGTTTCGAACAGTAGAGCTATTGCAATAGGTGGATACAGTGGTGCAGTGGGTTTGACCTTTGCCTGCTCTCTAGTGGGTTTGGGGTTCAAGTTCTGCTTGGGGTGCCTTATGGCAGACTGGTGTCTCATCCTGGGTGTGTCCCCTTAATGCCCTGTATTGCTGGGTTAGGCTCTGGCTCACTGTGCCCCTGTATGGAACAAGTGGTTTCAGACAGTGTGTGTGTGTGTGTGTATGTGGCAAGATGACTCAGGGGGCACAAAGGTCAGGGAACAGAAGTGCTGGTTTATTTTCATGGTGCTCAGGAATTAAGGGGACAGGGATGCAGACAGAGGGTGTTTTGTTGTTTTTAATTTGTTTTTCCTGTCTCCTTATCTGGAAAATTTATCCCCTTCTCCCTCTTCCCCGCCTCGCCTCCCTTGCAGAGCAAACCCGTCAAAGCATTTTCACAAACTCCATCTGTTACTGTACTTATTTGCTATAATTACTCTATGTGCTCAATTCTCTGCATCACTTCGTAGTCTTTCTGTTGAACTTTATTGTATAAATGGCACATTTGATTTGCTAAATTTAATTTTCAGGTATACGGCATCACTGTATGAGGACCCCAAATGGTTTATAAATGTTTGTGTCTAACATCAGTTAGTCAAATGTTTGTCTTAGTATATAATATATAGTAGGGAGCAGGACCTGGCCAAACCCGCTGCGCCACCGCGCCCCGCTCACCTTACTTATTAGCACATGATTTTTACAATGTCATTTGTCCGTCAGGGGGGCGCGGTGGTGCAGCGGGTTGGATCGAGTCCTGCTCTCCGGTGGGTCTGGGATTCGAGTCCCGCTTGGGGTGCCTTGTGACGGACTGGCGTCCCGTCCTGGGTGCATCCCCTCCCCTTCCAGCCTTGGTTAGGCTCTGGCTCCCCGCGAGCCCGTATGGGACAAGCGGTTCAGATGATGTGTGTGTGTGTGTGTGTGTGTGTGTGTGCATTTGTCCACCACTGTTTTCATTTTCATTTATCGACTACATTGCAGCATCATCTCAACCATTCTTGTCTAAATATGTGTTCGTTCTTCACATTTTATCCACAATTCTCTACTGTTTACAATGAACATTTTTTCCCGCTCAAACATGACACTCCCCAGTAACGTGGGTCGTTACAATATATATTAATAATAATAATAATAGTATTTTGTTGGTACCGATACTGTAGCGTATCGCTTAATCTTTAATGGTGTCCAACCCTACTCTTGGACCAGATGTGGGGATCTCTAACCACAGAAGTAGAAATATATTTATTCATTGAGCTGATACTTTTCTCCAAAGCAGCTTACAATGTTAAACCACCTTGAACCAACGTTAAATCAATTATTTACCCATTTACACAACTGGGCAATTTGACTGGAGCAGTTTAGGGTAAGTACCTTGCTGAAGGGTAGTACAGCAGGAGGCGGGATTCAAACCCAAGACCTTCACATTTAAAGAGAGCAGCTTTATCCACTATGTAACCAGAAACTAAACACAGTGCAGTGTCACATTTGCCTTTATCTCCCACCTGCCACTGCCACCACTGTAGTGTCCCTGATTCTCTGCTTCACCTCAATTTCTCAAGTAAAATTGTCACTTTAAAGAGAGGTTGAAAACTGTCAACAAGGTCAGTTGTCCATGGTCTAATGTACACTGCTGATCAAGGGGCTGAGGGAGCAATTGGCCAAAAAGTGTATATTTTAATGTATTTTAGCTATATGTGTATGTATGCGTATATGTATTTTAGCTAGCTCTTTTAACAACACTTCAAATTCAGTTTTGTGGTTCAGCTAATAAATAGAAAGACAACTATATATGATTATATTACTGCAATTTCTTTTAGATCTCCTATGAGATGACCTCGATAATATGTCATCAGATACAGTATTTTATACTGGAAGAAGTCTGTCATCTTAACAGTTCATCTAATCATGCAAATTTTTCGATAACCTTCCTATGAAGAAATGACTCATTTGGCTGATGACGGGACCCTTGATTGTACATATCTGTTCCATGGAACTTTATTTCAATCTGACAAGGGAACGTGAGTGTTGACATTCATGGTTGGGCGATAGTTGAGGGTACATACAGTATATATACTCCCACTGAAGTTCACCTGTTGTTCATCTACTCAGAGAACTCAGCTTCGATCCAATTAAAAACACGACAGACAGAAGCTAACGGTAAGAACAGAAGGTAAGATGAAAATTGTTACATATTTTAACATTAAGATATCTGGTTAATGTTAAGATTTAATTGTAGAAGTTTGCTTCTTGTATTGTAATTGTCAAATGTCAAAAGTTCATTGAAATGACTGTATTTTTGTCTAAACTACCAAATATTGAGGCATCTTTGCTTTCAAGGACAGAATTTCAACAGAATTAATTTTATAGTTTTGGCGCGCATGCAACTTACCATGGTATGAAACAGTGCTCGTACACAGAAACATTCAAGGACATAATTTGCAATTTTAAATAAAATTACTCATCTGTATGTATTTGCATTTTTGTGGTGTACAAATTCTGTCTCTTGTGAACTATTTCTGCTCTCTTCTATTACTTATAAAATATATACACAGATACATAAACACACACACAGTCTAAAGCCACTTGTCCCAAGTGGGGTGGTGGCGAGCCGGAGTCTCACCCAGCAACACAGGGTGCAAGGCTGGAGAGGGAGGGGACACACCCAGGATGGGACACCAGTCTGTCACAAGGCACCCCAAGTGGGACTTAAACCCCAAACTGATTGGAGAGTAGGCCCTTGCCAAACCCACTGTGCCACTGCACCCCCCTTATAAAATATAATTAAATATAATATAAATATAACAATAATTCCATTGCATTATAAAAATAAAAAACTGACTGAATGCCAGCAATATTTTTTTGCCTCTGCAATTCTCATTATTTTTTACAGCACTGATTTTGAACATACGTATATATATATATATATATATATATATATATATATATATGCAGAAGAATATTTATTAATATTTTAGCCACTTCTCTCCCTTACCATTGCTTTATACTTTTAGAACAGAAATGAATATATGGAGTCGAATTGAAATACAAGGTAATTTATCTAGGCACAAATTAAAACAACTTGGATAAAATTATACCGCCTTCATGGATTCTCAGCTGAAAATTTCAGTTAGGCCTAAAGCAAGACCAGATACTCAAAATAGTATTCAAAGTAAGAAGTGGAATACATTTTTCTTAAATAAGATACAGAAATTTGGCTTAAGTTTATTTAAAATTTAGAATTAATTTTGATACAGATAAGAGCCATGCAAAAATAAAAATGTTTAACCTCTTGTTGTAGATACATATATAGTCTCATATTAATCAATTGATTGGATAATTATAAAGTCAGAAAATAAATGGTAAGGTCATTTTCATGGTTGCACGTTGACTTTCTTGTTATAATTACAGATGACTGACAGGAGCAGGGATGCTGCATCAGTGCAAAGGTAGCCCTTAAATATTATATATTTTCATGTTTATGATTTCAAAATTAATTAGTGATTAATAGATAGAATAACACAACACCGAAGTGATGAGGCCAATTCATATTCAGTACATTAAAAATAGCTTGTCTTTGTGTCAGTGTGAATTTAGATGTGATAAAGCTGCCCAATAGACTGATGAAATTATACTAATGAGAAAAGCTGCTGTTTGCCATTTTCCTTCCTCTTTTAGCAAGTATGTGCGTGTGTCTAAATCCCTCAATCGGAAGGAGGAGCAATACATTAAAGAGAGACAAGCGGTGGTGGAAAAATGTCTGAAAGACAATGGAATTAAATATAAACAGGTATGTACTCCATGCAAACCTGAGCCTTTCACCCTCTTTGTGTTGAGGGTGCCGATCATGAATAAGATTGATCTCTACCGGAACTGTACTGCTGCATTTAAATAAAGACTGTGACCTCAGTGTCCTTCATTTACTGACTTAAGAAGGACACAAGAAAGTCAACAAAAAATTTATATTTGGTCCACCGCTCAGTCTTGACTTTTCTTCTTGTTCCACACTCCCTCCCACAGAAACATGTCCCTGTCATTGCTGTCCTGGGCTCAGGAGGAGGTGAAAGGGCCATGGTGGGACTGCTGGGCTCTTTGGCTCAGATGGGAGAGGAGAAACTGCTGGACAGCATCACCTATTTGTGTGGAGTGTCAGGATCCACTTGGTAAATGGAGAATATGTACACCTGATTACACACACACACACACACACTTTCTGAACTGCTTGTCCTATATGGGGTCGTGGGGAACCGGAGCCTACCAAGCAACACAGGGCGTAAGGCTGGAGGGGGAGGATAAACACCCTGGATGGGATGCCAGCCTGACACAAGGGACCCCAAGCAGGGCTCGAACCCCCGCCCCATCGGTGAGTAGGCCTTGGCCAAACCTGCTGTGCCACCGCACCCCTGTACACTACACAGGTGTGAGATAATGAACAAAGAGAATATGTAAGAAAGAGCGGGATGCTGAGGTATTAGTGACAAGTTCAGTTGCTGTGGGGTGTGACATTATTGGTCTTTATTCAGATAGGTTATTCATAGTTCAGACAAAAACCGATATTACTTTTTCGTAATCAGTTTCACTTCTGTCTGAAGGACACTTCACTTCCACAGAATTCATTTTATATTTTATGGGGGGTTATAACTTACCTGACTATAAAAGAGGGCTAGCAGGTTTTTCCACACTACAGCTTTTCTTGAACACATTCAAGACACACACACACACACACACACACACACACACACACACATTTTCAGAACCGCTTGTCCCTTACAGGGTCACGGGGAACCGGAGCCTACCCGGCAACTCAGGGCGTAAGGCCGGAGGGGGAAGGGGACACACCCAGGACGGGATGCCAGTCCGTCGCAAGGCACCCCAAGCGGGACTCGAACCCCAGACCCACCGGAGAGCAGGCCTGTGGTCCAACCCACTGCGCCACCGCACCCCCCACATTCAAGACATTCAGCAGCTACTTGCATGGTAAATTGAAATCCTTGTACAATCTGTAAAACTAACAAGTAATTTGCTTTATTACATACATAATAATTATTAGATATACTGCATATAGAATCACTTCTGCTATTAATAAAACCAATTATTTGTCTGTATGCATTTCCATGTTCTTGTTGCACAGATTCTATATTTACATTCACATTTATTCATTTAGCAGACGCTTTTGTCCAAAGGGACGTACAACTCAGGAAAGTACAATTTCCGCATTATATTAAGAGAAAGAGACATAGCTGCAGACATGTGACTCAAGTAAACCCAGTTTGATACCTACCACTTGCTGCACCGAGGTTCATCGTTCGAGTAGGTGCATAAAAACACAGGATACACAAAACCTGATACCCTCCTACCAATTTTTTGTTTTTAGAAATTACAAACACAAGCAAGCAAAAACGATGTTGGAGTAGTGGCTGAATAAAGGCTTTATCTGGTGATGCTCATGAAGTTACAGTGCATGAACATTTACACCATACATAAGCTGGAGAGGTCTTGGGTGAAATGGGTCCGGAAAAGATGAGTTTTTAGACAGAGTTCTTCTTGAATGCAGACAGAGTTTCTGCAGTTCTGAGCGACTGGGGAAGGTCGTTCCACCACAACGGAGCCAGAACCCAGAACCTCCGTGCTTTACCTTTTGTGAACAGGACCACCAAGAGAGCAGAAGTAGACAAGCGAAGGGGTCTAGCAGGGGTGTAGCGGTTGATCAAAACCTGTAAATAGCTGAGAGTAGTTCTATTGATGCATTTGTAGATAATAACCAGGGTCCTGAATTTGATTCGGGCAGTTATAGGAAGTCAGTGCAGAGAAATGAGAAGAGGAGATACGTGGGAACGCTTAGGCAGATCAAACATGACTCGCGCAGCAGCATTTTGTAGAAGCTGCAGAGGTTTAATGGCATTAGCAGGAAGGCCCCACAGGAGAGAGTTGCAGTAGTCCAGGCGGGAAGTCACCATGGCCTGGACAAGTAGTTGGACAGAGTCAATAATGAGGTAGGGACGGATCCTACGAATATTATGCAGGATGTATCTGCAGGACCGGGTTGTGGCTTTGATGTGCAGAGAGAAAGACAGACTCGCATCAGTCGCTACTCCCAGACTCTTAGCCAGGGATGTAGGCAAAATGAGTGAGTTGTCCAGTTTGATCGATAGATCGTGACACAAGGACGGGACAGCTGGGAGGTAAAGAATCTCTGTTTTGGAAAGGGTGAGTTGGAGGTGGTGATCAGACATCCACGAAGAGATGTCCGACAGGCAGGCGGCAATCCGTGCGGAGATGTCTGATGCACCAGGTGGAAAGGAGAGGAAGAGCTGAGTGTCATCAGCACTGCAGTGGTATTTGAATTCATGGGAGGCTATGACAGGACCGAGGCAGGAGGTATAGATTGAGAAAAGAAGAGGACCCAATACCGAGCCCTGCAGGACACCAGTTGAGAGAGGCAGAGTAGAAGAATGAGAGCCCTGCCAGACCACTTGAAAGGATCTGTCAGATAGGTAGGACTCAAACCATCTTAGTGCCACACCTTTGTTCCCAAGCCGGTTAAGAGTGGAGAGAAGAATCTGATGGTTGACTGTGTCGAATGCCGCAGACAGATCAAGAAGAATGAGGACCGAGGAGAGAGAGGTGTACTGCTGTACTTATTTACTACAGTTACTGTATGTGTACAATTCTCTGCATCATTTCATAGTCTTTTTCTATTTAACTTTATTTTACAAACAGCACATTTGATTTGTTAATTATCATTTTCAGGTGCATGGCATCACTGTGTAAGGACCCTAAATGCTCTGTAAACGTAGCTGCTGACAAGGACCAAATTGTGGAGAGACTCTCAAATCGAAGTTCCAGGGTGTCAGACATGCTGAAATGGCTAAGTGTAGCTGTGGAAGATGAGAATTACTCACTGACTGACTTCTGATTTATTTTGTTTGAAATAGTCTTTGGCCCACAGTTGGATAGGGCATTCTTTACCTTCTTTAAGGGCAGTCTGAAAGTCTTTCTTGTAACCACTTGTCCCAAGCAAGGTCGCAGCAAACCGGAGCCTAGCCCAGCAATACAGGGCACGGGGCTGGACGGGAGGTGACACACCCAGGGTGGGATGCCAGTCTGTCGCAGGGCACCCCAAGCAGGACTTGAACTCCAGACCCAATAGAGAGGAGGCCCTGCCCAAACTGGCCACACCCCCCACACCCCCCAATCTAGAAGTGTTTTACAATACTTACCCTTTGTATTCCATCATTACAGATTGTTGATATCACTCTTTCCTTCTTGTGAAGAATTTGCAGAAGACTTAGCAAGAAAGAGCTTTCGTGGAGGGTCATATCACTAATCACACAAACTGAACAAAGAAGTCTATTAAAATACAGTTAGGTGGAACACAAAAACACACTTTGCCGTGTGATGGAAATCTCTGCTTGTCAGCATTTTATTTGCACTGTTAGTCATTTACATCACATACACCACCCTCATTCACTAAATCTACCCACTCCAATCCTCAAGTGTTTTTTTTTTTGCCAATGATATTTTCTTAGTCCTTGTGGAAGTGCTGATAGAAGTGGTGAAAATGTAAATTGTCATAATAGAAAATGTGCTCATTTACGTGATTATGTTCTTTGTAATAAGGTTTTTAACAGTAGAGCTATTACATTCAGGGGTGTGGTGGTGTAGTGGTGCAGTAGGGTTGGCCTTTGCCTTTGCCTGCTCTTTCATGGGTTTGGGGTTCAAGTTCTGTTGGGGGTGCCTTATGGCAGACTGGTGTCTCATCCTGGGTGTGTCCCCTTAATGCCCTGTATTGCTGGGTTAAACTCTGGCTCACTGGGCCCCTGTATGGAACAAGTGGTGCAGACAGTGTATGTGTATGTGGCAAGATGACTCAGGGGGCACAAAGGTCAGGGAACAGAAGTGCTGGTTTATTTTCATGGTGCTCAGGAATTAAGGGGACAGGGATGCAGACAGAGGGTGTTTTGTTGTTTTTAATTTGTTTTTCCTGTCTCCTTATCTGGAAAATTTATCCCCTTCTCCCTCTTCCCCGCCTCGCCTCCCTTGCAGAGCAAACCCGTCAAAGCATTTTCACAAACTCCATCTGTTACTGTACTTATTTGCTATAATTACTCTATGTGCTCAATTCTCTGCATCACTTCGTAGTCTTTCTGTTGAACTTTATTGTATAAATGGCACATTTGATTTGCTAAATTTAATTTTCAGGTATACGGCATCACTGTATGAGGACCCCAAATGGTTTATAAATGTTTGTGTCTAACATCAGTTAGTCAAATGTTTGTCTTAGTATATAATATATAGTAGGGAGCAGGACCTGGCCAAACCCGCTGCGCCACCGCGCCCCGCTCACCTTACTTATTAGCACATTTCACATTTCTGAACCGCTTGTCCCATACGGGGTCGCGGGGAGCCGGAGCCTACCCGGCAACACAGGGCGTAAGGCCAGAGGGGGAGGGGACACACCCAGGACGGGACGCCAGTCCGCCGCAAGGCACCCCAAGCGGGACTTGAACCCCAGACCCACCAGAGAGCAGGACCCGGTCCAACCCACTGCACTACCGCGCCGCGCTCACCTTACTTATTAGCACATGATTTTTGCAATGTCATTTGTCTGCCAGGGGGGCGCGGTGGTGCAGCGGGTTTGACCGAGTCCTGCTCTCCGGTGGGTCTGGGATTCGAGTCCCGCTTGGGGTGCTTTGTAACGGACTGGCGTCTCGTCCTGGGTGCATCCCCTCCCCTTCCAGCCTTGGTTAGGCTCTGGCTCCCCGCGAGCCCGTATGGGACAAGCGGTTCAGATGATGTGTGTGTGTGTGTGTGTGCATTTGTCCACCACTGTTTTCATTTTCATTTATCGACTACATTGCAGCATCATCTCAACCATTCTTTTCTAAATATGTGTTCATTCTTGTCTAATACATGCTTGTACTGTCAATGTCTGAATCTGAGCTTCGTCACAAGCAATTCAATGCCAAGTATACCCAGTGCAACTGTGCAAATGACAAATGATTCTCTCTTTCTCTCTCTCACACTTTAATAAAATAGAAAATCCTTCAAAGATTTATCAAACACTTGAAGGGAAGTCAACAATCCACAGCTTTGGAGCCAAAGTCTTTCTGGTTACCGGGAAGCAATGTGTTGTCAGAGAGTATTTTCTTTAGCAGGCTATACAGTGATTCAACTCAAGTGTAACAAAAAATAAAAATAAAATATTACTTCTTCTGGGTGTTTCAATATGTAGTTAGTATTTCAATGTGCAGGACATGGCATATTGTAGCGCTCTCTGTTCCAATGGGGCGAAGAAGGACACACAGACACCGTTCATTACGAACATTTATTGGATCACTGTCACACAGCAAGAGGGATCGTCGCAAACATAAGGAAATGCTCTTGGTCCAAGGACCCCTTTTCCTCAAGGACCTGCACCATAAACCGGGTTTCCCAACCTGCTTAGCCCTTTTCAAGCTTTCCTTCTCCCACACTGTCCAACAGACCCTCAACCCCCTTATATTCCTCGTGAGGCCCCACAGCAGTTGAACAACTATTTCACATTTTATCCACAATTCTCTACTGTTTACAATGAACATTTTTTCCCGCTCAAACATGACACTCCCCAGTAACGTGGGTCGTTACAATATATATTAATAATAACACAAAAAAAAAACATAGCATTTTTTTGGTACCGATACTGTAGCGTATCGCTTAATCTTTAATGGTGTCCAACCCTACTCTTGGACCAGATGTGGGGATCTCCAACCACAGAAGTAGAAATATATTTATTCATTGAGCTGATACTTTTCTCCAAAGCAGCTTACAATGTTAAACCACCTTGAACCAACGTTAAATCAATTATTTACCCATTTACACAACTGGGCAATTTGACTGGAGCAGTTTAGGGTAAGTACCTTGCTGAAGGGTAGTACAGCAGGAGGCAGGATTCAAACCCAAGACCTTCACATTTAAAGAGAGCAGCTTTATCCACTATGTAACCAGAAACTAAACACAGTGCAGTGTCACATTTGCCTTTATCTCCCACCTGCCACTGCCACCACTGTAGTGTCCCTGATTCTCTGCTTCACCTCAATTTCTCAAGTAAAATTGTCACTTTAAAGAGAGGTTGAAAACTGTCAACAAGGTCAGTTGTCCATGGTCTAATGTACTCTGCTGATCAAGGGGCTGAGGGAGCAATTGGCCAAAAAGTGTATATTTTAATGTATTTTAGCTATATGTGTATGTATGCGTATATGTATTTTAGCTAGCTCTTTTAACAACACTTCAAATTCAGTTTTGTGGTTCAGCTAATAAATAGAAAGACAACTGTATATGATTATATTACTGCAATTTCTTTTAGATCTCCTATGAGATGACCTCGATAATATGTCATCAGATACAGTATTTTATACTGGTCTTTTCAAAAAACATTTTCAATTGTTTTTGGGACATTTCTGGACCTTAAAAAAGAAGTAAGTCTGTCATCTTAACAGTTCGTCTAATCATGCAAATTTTTTCGATAACCTTTCTATGAAGAAATGACTCATTTGACTGATGACGAGACCCTTGATTGTACATGTTTGTTCCATGGAACTTTCTTTCAATCTGACAAGGGAACGTGAGTGTTGACATTCATGGTTGGGCGATAGTTGAGGGTACATACAGTATATATACTCCCACTGAAGTTCAGCTGTTGTTCATCTACTCAGAGAACTCAGCTTCGATCCAATTAAAAACAGGACAGACAGAAGCAAACAGTAAGGATAGAAGGTAAGATGAAAATTGTTACATATTTTAATATTAAGATATTTGCTCAATGTTAACATTTAACTGCACAAGTTACTTCTTGTATTGTAATTGTGAAATGTCAAAATTTCATTTAAATGACTGTATTATTGTCTAAACTACCAAATATTGAGGCATCTTTGGTTTAAAGGACACAATTTCCACAGAGTTCATTTTATAGTTTTGGCGCGCTCTTACCATGGTATGAAACTCTGTTAGTACGTTTTTCCACACAACAACATTCAAGGACATTCAGCAGCTCATTTGCACGGTAAATTGCAATCCTTCTATAACTTATAAAATTAACAAGTTATTTGTTTGATTACAAGTATGATTATTATTAAATATCTTAAACATATAATTTGTAATTTTAAATAAAATTACTCGTCTGTAATGGGGGTACGGTGGTGCAGTGGGTTGGACCAGGTCCTGCTCTCTAGTGGGTCTGGGGTTCGAGTCCTGCTTTGGGTGCCTTGTGATGCATTGGTGTCCCGTCCTGGGTGTGTCCCCTCCCCCTCCAGCCTTACGCCCTGAATTGTCGGGTTAGGCTCCGGTTCCCTGCGACCCCCGTATGGGACAAGCGGTTCAGAAGGTGTGTGTGTGTGTGTGTACTTGTCCGTATGTATTTGCATTTTCGAGGTGCACAAATTCTGTCTATTGTGAACTATTTCTGCTCTCTTCCATTACTTATAAAATATAATTATAAAATATAATATAAATATAACAATAGTTCCATTGCATTATAAAAATATAAAACTGACTGAATGCCAGCAATATTTTTTTGCCTCTGCAATTCTCATTATTTTTTATAGCACTGATTTTGAACATACGTATATATATATGCAGAAGAATATTTCTTAATATTTTAGCCACTTCTCACCATCACTATTTTTCAGAAAATTTGGTGTTTCTTGAGTTTAATACTTTTAGAACAGATATTAATATATGGACTCGAACAGAAATACATGGTAAATTATCTAGACGTAAATTAAAACAACTTGGACAAAATTATACTGCTTTCATGGATTCTCAGTTGAAAATCTCAATTAAGAATCAAGCAAGTCCAGACTTTCAGAATAGTACTCAAAGTAAGAAGTGGAATACATTTTTCTTACATAAGATACAGAAATTTGGCTTAAGTTTATTTAATATTAAGGATTCATTTTAATACAGATAAGAGCCATGCAAAAATAAAAATGTTTAACCTCTTGTTGTAGATACATCTAGAGTCTCATATTATTAATCGACTGGATCACTAGTCGACTGTAGTCGACTGTCTTCTTTGTCTGTATCTGTTTTTTTTTGCCTTATGGCTGTGTTAAAGAGCTCTGTGTCACTGCGTGAGAAGAGCACTCTATAAAAATAAATTGAATTGAACTGAATTGAGCTGAATAATTATAAAATCAGAAAATAAATGGCAAGGTTGTTTTCGTGGTTGTACTTTGACTTTCTTGTTATAATTACAGATGACGGACAGGAGCAGGGACGCTACATCAGTGCAAAGGTAGCCCTTAAATACTGTATATTTTCATGTTTATGATTTCAAAAGTAACTAGTGATTGATACATAGAATAATACAACACTGAAGTGATGAGGCCAATTCATATTCAGTACATTAAAAATAGCTTGTCTTTGTGTCAGTGTGAATTTAGATGTGATGAAACTGCCCAACAGACTGATAAAATTATACTAATGAGAAAATCTGTTGTTTGCTATTTTAGTTTCCCTTTTCGGAGGTATGTGCGTGTGCCTAAATCCCTTAATCTAAAAGAGGAGGAGTATGTTACAGGGAGACAAGCAGTGGTGGAAAAATGTCTGAAGGACAATGGAATTAAATATAGACAGGTATGTCCTCCATGCAAACCTGAGCCTTTCAACCTCTTTGTCTTGAGTTGACGACCTAAAGCAGATGTTTTATATAGATTTTTTGGAGAAAGACTTCAAAACATGTAGGCCAAAGTGCCAGTTTTGACTTTTCTTCTTGTCCCACACTCACTCCTGCAGGAACATGTCCCTGTCATTGCTGTCCTGGGCTCAGGAGGAGGTGAAAGGGCCATGGTGGGACTGCTGGGCTCTTTGGCTCAGATGGGAGAGGAGAAACTGCTGGACAGCATCACCTATTTTTGTGGAGTGTCAGGGTCCACCTGGTAAACGGGGAATATGTACACCTCATTACACATTCAGTAACAAATAAATGAAAATGAATAAACATTAGCAATAGGACACCAGTCCATCACAGGGTAGCCACACATGCCCACAGTCAAACACACCAACTCACCTCAGTTGCATGACTTTGGACTGAGGGAGGAAACCAGAGTACCCAGAGAATCTTCCCATCCCTCATAGAGTAGGTCTGCCAAAGCATGTTCATGATCTCCTACTGCTGCTGTACTTATTTACTACAGTTACTGTATGTGCACAATTCTCTGCATCACTTCATAGTCATTCTCTTGAACTTTACAAACAGAAGATTTGATTTGTGAATTATCATTTTCAGGTGCATGGCATCACTGTATGAGGACCCCAAATGGTCTATAAATGTAGCTGCTGACAAGAAAAAAATTGTGGACAGACTTTCAAATGGAAAATTCAATATATCAGACATGCTGGAGTGGCTAAGTGAAGCTGTGAAAGATGAGAATTACTCACTGACAGATTTTTGGGCTGCAACTGTTGTTTACAACATCATAAAAGAGGTCAGTGATGAAAGAAAAACACACAATGAGGGATGTGTAATTGTTAGGTGTCAGGACTCCACACATTTGCATTAAATTAATTTTAACATGTATTTAATTATTTGAACTATTTAATTTTAAGATGTATTAGAAAATTGCATCAGCTGTGTGATATTTTGTTGCATCATTTTTAATCCCTATAGATAGATAGACACCATCTCTCAGAACAGCAAGACAGAGGCCCAACCAACCCATATCCCATCTACACAGCCATCGACAAGGGACTGTATGAAGACCATCAGACATTATGTATGTACAGTACATTTTGTTCTCACTCCTGGTCCTCCCTGTTCACCATGTTTACTTGTATTTACAGTATATCATCTGATCTTTTAATCAACTAGTCTCGATTGAGAAGCATGTTCACTAAATGGTTTGATTCTACACAAGTATTTTGTAGATCATTATGTGCAGTTTTATGAAAAATATTTGTACCTTTGCATTAATGAGAAGATAAGTCAATTTTAAAAAAAAATTTCTATATAGTACTCAACCTATTGAAACTGTAAATGGACAGCAGGGTGCATTGGTTTGAATGTTTGGTTAGAGGCTTTGGAGTTGCAGGTTCTAATCCCTCCTCTTCCTGTAGTGCTCTCAGCTAATAATTTTTCCATTTTTATTCAAGTAAAAGGAAGCCACTGTTTGCCTGTCAGTACAGCAGACAAACTAGACAATCCTGGCTGATAAAGGAGAAGGCAGAACACAACATTGGCAAAGTCTCTCATTTCTCTTTTTTGCCCACTAGTAACTCCCTTGAGGGTGTGATGGTGCAGTGGGTTTGGCCACGGTTTACTCTCCGGTGGGTCTGGGGTTTAACTCCTGCTTGGGGTGCCTTGTAACAGTCTGGTGTCCTCTCTTGGGTGTGTCTCCTACCCTCTGTGTTGCTGTGTTATGCTCTGGCTCACTGTGACCCTGCTTAGGATGGGTGGTTTCAGACAGTGTGTGTGTAATTCCCTTGACATGTCATGAATATGGGACATACAGGGCAGCTTTTATTCCCCTAAAAGACTTTTTTCAATAAAATTACATAAAAGTGACATATTTACATGTACATTTACCAGATGCTATCATCCAGAGAGAAATACATTTCTGAGAAGAATACAAAAAGTACATCACATCAACAGAAAGAGAAATTTGGATGCAAACACATGATTCTTGAGTACAATTTACCAAATCACCAAATAAACCAGTACACACACACAGAAATTGCTTGTCCCAAATGGGGTGGCAGCAAGCTAGATCCCACCCCAGCAACACAGAGCACAAGGCTGGAGGGGGAGGGGACACACCCAGGACAGGACACCAGTCCACCACAAGGAACCCGGAGCAAGACTCAAACCCCAGACCCACAAGAGAACGGGCATAGACCAAACCTGCTGCACCACCGCAGCCCCTACAAACCAGTATATGATACATATAGAGTTTTTAAATCATTAAACAAAAAAATAATACTTAATAATAATAATAATTGAAAAATTACTGAGATTTATCTGGCACGTGGGAGATCAGGAGAGGAAGGAATCCAAAATATATTTTTGTTTGAGTTTTGAATGAGGCTTTTTTCAAAAGCAGTGTTAATCTACTTTCAGCAGTTTATGCAGCTTAGCAATTTTAGGGTAATTAACTTCCGCAAGGACACTAGAGCTGGAGGTGGGATTCAAACACACAACCTTTGGGTCTAAATGCAGCAGCTCAAATTTCTTCAATACTTTCTCTACCAGAAATCTTTCTTAAATGTACTTTTTGGTATGATTTGTCTTTTTTAAGAAAGTAACAGTTTGTAGAGGTTTAAAATGAGTCCGTCCCTGTGTTACAGCCTGTTGGTTTGAGATCAGTCCTTATGAAGCTGGTTATTCCCATGTGGGGGCCTATGTGATCACATCCCTCTTCGGCAGCCAGTTTGAGGAAGGAGAGCTCAAAAAGGTTGTCAAAGAGGAAGACATGTTGTACCTGCAAGGTGCTCTTTGTGCTTCTTGTTTTAATAATTGAACTGTTCCAGAGACACCGGAGTGGGTAAGAAAACCTCAGTCATGTCTCTGCAGGACTCTGTGCCAGTGCTCTTGGAGATGGGAAGGAAAACATAACGGAAATATTACAGTGGATTTGGGACTGGATTCACAGTAAGCAAAACATTTATTTGACCTCACATTTTTAACTGCCAATTTTTTTGCTTTTTGATTCTGCGCCTTTTTTAATTTCTTTTATAATTTCATAATCATGCAAATTAAAACCTTTTATGTATGGCCGAAGGCTACATTTAATTAAGTCCCTCCGACTTTTCAGGGCTGTTTGGGTTCTGCAGCTTAGCGAATGAGTCTGAAAATTCAGGAATACTTGGTGAGCTGCTGTGTTTTTTCAATATCTTGTTTTTATCTCACATTCAGGTCGAACAGTGGATATTTCTGTAACATCTTTTTTCGGTTTTTTAAAGCTCTCAGTGAGGACCCTGCATACCAAGTGCTGGAGTGTCTTGTGCAGCTACGCGATTCTTATGAAAATAACGATGAAAGCGTCGCTCTGCTGCAAAAAATGATAAAATTACAACAAGGTACTAAGTGTTCTGTTTAATACTAAAACTGTGACCGACACCAGTTCAGTCAATGCAGAACAAATGCGACATTTTGTTTTATATATATAATTATTTTACATAATCTTGCCTACAGCATTTTTGTTTATCATATCAAACATAATACATGAAATACAGTATATTATTTATTAGATTTATAATTTAATTGATTATTAATAGCTGTTTTGAAACATGGAAAATAGTTTGAAAATGATTAAATGAATGTGTCTAAATGAATTCCATTTTGTTTTTGCAGGAAGCAACACAAACTATCCAAGAGTTTGTGTTCTGCAAAAAAATGAGTGGCTGAACTTGAATGCAGAGGAGAGACAGAAACATGTTGCACATCTTTCCATTGAAATCTGCAAGGCCCTCAAGGGATTGTTTGGTCCTTTGGAAGGAAGTAAGTAGTTTCCCATCAGAAGTTATACCATGTTTACAGTAAGCTGTTTAGAAAGTTGCATTTCTATAATATAATTTTATGTTCAAATGCGTGTATGAGGGTTTTGAAGCTGGTAGTGTAGTTCTTAGAGCTCCTGCCTTTGGACCCACAGGTTGGTATCTTCCTCCAGCTAAAGTATCTTGAGGAAGGTACTTACCATAAATTACTCCAGTAAAAATGTACAACTGTTTAAATGGGTAAATAGTTGCAGGGGGCAAAACAGTGTACGTTGCTTTGGAGAAAAACATCAGCAATATGCAAACTGATTTCTGTTTTCTCTTTTTAACACAGCTTCAGAAATACTGCGGAAGACCATAATAGCTCTTTATAACTGGACCTGGGGCACCAAATTCAACTTCCTGTACAAGTACCCAGCAAAAGGCAAGTGTGGTTCTCATCTCTTGGTGCCTGTTGCTCTCTGTTTTTCTCCAAACTCTCTAACCACTGAGCTGGAGCCACAACCTGAGGACAAAACATTGTGACACGCAGCATTGTGGGTTTGGATGGGGCAAAGAAGGACATGGAGGCAGCATTCATAACAAACGATTTATTCGAACACCGGCACGAGAAAAATGATGCTCTTGGTCCAAGGACCCCGTTTCCTCCAAGATCTACGCTTACAGCCAGCCTTCCCAGCATCCCCAGCCTCTTTTTCAACACACTGACAAACACAGCCACCCCATTATTTTCTGCATAAGTGCCCCCAGTGGTTACACACACATTTAATATTATTTCCCATAATGCAACTATTTACATTAAACCAGTAATGCGGGTCGTTACACAGCCCCCCCGTCAAAAAGAATAGCGCCTGCCCCACAAGTATCCCAACGTCCAGCGCTGTTCTCACGCACATCCGGTCGGGAGTGCAGGTCCCAGACGCTCACCGCTGGTGGTTGGGGCGGGGAAACTTGCAGAAGCCCCCCATGGCGGCGCGCTCGGGGGTCGAGGCGGCCAACCTCGTTCCCTGACCGCCAGGCCTCGGTACCAGTACGGCTCCTTCTCTCCCACGTGACACATACCAGACATGGCGGCGCCCACGACGTGGCTTTCGCCGACCGCCTTGCGCTCCCCGTGGCTGACCGGCTCTTCTGGGACCTTCGCGCCGGCTCTCGGCAGTCGCTCCCCGCTCCGTCGTCGGGGGCGAGCCCCTCTTTCGCGCTCTCTGTCACCTCGTTGTTCGCCTCGTAGCTTGGCCGTCTTTCGGCGAAGGACCGGCCGGCGAAGCCCCCCTCTGCTTGCCGCTCTCGCCTCTGCCGATTCGCCGCACGCCGAGCCCGCCGCGACGCTCATAAGACATAAATTGATAAAATCGGCCGCTTCTTACTGCGCAGCCCTTCTCTTTTTGCGGCGCTTGTTCCGCCACGCCGCTCTTTCGCAACACTCGCCGGGGCTTCAGGCAGAGGGTGGGCGCGGCTTTCTCCCCGAAAGCGACGGGCTCACGTTCCGCGGGAGAATTAGCGTCGGCGGTTTCGCTCACCTCCGACACGGAGCTCTGCCCGTCCACAGACGAGGCACACACTGCTCCGCGTCGTCCAACACGGCGTCCGCCCTGCTCGGGAAAGCGGCGCTCTCCGCAGGGCGACTTTCCTCCGCCTCCGCGGTCGACGGCGGTTCGCTGCCTCTTCCTGCCGCTCCTTCTCTGGGCGCAGGGAGACCCCACTCGACCTGCTCGCCCGTCTTCAGAGGCACCTCGCAGCTCTTCTCCACTGTCCTCGCCCTAGTGTGCGCTTCCCCGGCGTCCCCCTGGACAGTGGACACCCGTGCTCCGCCACAGCTCGTCCGCCTCAGCCTCCACCGTTGTAGGCGCTTCCTCCGCCGCACACTGTTCTCCCCTTCCTCGTGTTTGGTGTTCAGCTGCTCATTGATCCAGTCTCTCAACGTCCTGCCCCATCCGCATCCCACTCTGTCACAAATGTGGCGCGCAGCACCATGAGTTTAGATGGGGTGAAGAAGGATGCGGAGGCAGCGTTCATGACAAAGGATATATTCAAACACCAACACAACAGAAATGATGCTCTCGGCCCGAAGATCCTGTTTTCTCCAAGACCTGCGCTTACAGCCAGCCTTCCTGGCCTGCTTAGCGCCCTCAGACTCTTTTTCAGCACATTCACAAACACAGCCACCCCACTATTTTCTCCGTAAGTGCCCCCAGTGGTTTTACACACACACTTAACATTATTTCCCATAATGCAACTATTTATATTAAACCAGTAATGCAGGTTGTTACAATATCTTTACCTTCACTAACGGATGTGGCCTGATACAGCAGTAAAGCATCACTGGCTCTGCTCTGTGTCCAGCAGGCATCCCACCCCCTCTACTGTCAGATGAAAAGCAATATTTTGAGGATGCAGGAATCCTGTTGAACTCTCCGTATGTGGCTGCCTTACGGCCGGAGAGGAAGGTGGACCTCATTCTTTCCTTTGACTTCAGCAGTGGTGATCCCTTCCTGGTAAGAACAGAGTCAATATTTTAATACTGCTAAATTTCTTTCAGTACATCGACATTGTGGTTTCACATTCTGGTAGATACTGTGATGTCTCATTTGAATTACATGTAACAATGTCACTACTATGATCTCTCCAGACAGTGAAGAAAGCTGCAGATTACTGTAAAGAGGCTGGAATACCATTCCCCTCCGTGGTCATAGAACCAGGAGAGGAAAAGAACCCTAAAGACTTCTATGTGTTCAAAGATGAAACAAAAGCACCCATCGTCATCTACATTCCGCTCTTCAACACTGTCAACTGTGAAGGTTGGGTCATATACCGCCCATCCAATCCTGTACCATCCCCTCCCAAAGATTTTAAAAACAATGCTTTAATGATGGAAAATGTGTATTTACCATATTCCCTTATGGCTGTTCAAATACACACACACATTTTCAGAACCACTTGTCCCATGCGGGGTCGCAGGGAACCGGAGCCTACCCGGCAACACAGGGCATAAGGCCAGAGGGAGAGGGGACACACCCAGGACGGGACGCCAGTCCGGCTGTTCAAATATTTCTTTTAAAACAGGACTCTCTTATATTAATACATGTAGAGTAAAAGAGGAGAAACGTTATCTTCAGAGCCAATTGATATCCAGGTTCCGATGAAATACTGCTTTCAAGTTTCTTCTTTCTTCTGATATTCTAATAGTTTTTTTCCATGTCCCTCTCAGAAAAGATTGAGGAGTGGAGGAAGAGGTACAAAACTTTTCAGGATCCATACAGCAAGGAAATGATTGAGGACCTGCTGCTGGTGTCCAGTGGGAATGTGAAGAACAACAAGGAGAAGATCCTCAATGAGATCAAGGCAGCATGTGCACGCTTGTCACGCCCGCCAACTCGGTAACAAGCAACACTGGGAGCCGATCAGGGTCCGGGCACATAAAAGGGCAGCCCAGACCATAGGAAGCTGTGGAACCTCGTTCAGCCTCGCTACTTGTCCTGCTCCTCGTACTCGACTTCCTGGTTTGCCACGACTCCTTGCCTGTCTTCTGGATTATGTTTCTCGGATTCTCTCTTCGGACTACGTTCGCACATCGGTTTCTCTTGCCTGTCTCTTCGACCATGTCTTCTGGATTGCCCCTTGAACAGCCTTCCTGTGCTCCGCACTTGGTTCCGGCACACCCGCTCCGGGGAAACACCGTGACAACGCTAATGCTTTAGAAGCTGCTTTTTCATCGACTTCTTTTTGAATCATTTCTAAATTAATCAGCATTTTATTATTTTCTAATCAGAAAAAACGTTACAACCATATATCATTAAATATAATCAATCTCTAGCTTTCACAGACATTCTAATCAAATTTCTTTGAGTCATTATTTTGCATTTTTCATTCATCATTTTTAAATTAGTCAGCATTTATTCTTTTCTAATCAGAAAAACCTTTACAACCATATATATCCATAAATATAATCAATGTCTAGCTTCCAGATCATGAGACAACATTAAATTTATTCACTGCTTCACTCTTTTGCATTTCTAACCTTTGTTTCAACTGATTCCTAAATAGGAATGTATCCATCTATCAACTTTCAGTAACTGTTTATCCAGTAAAGATCTGGAGCCTATGGTGACCAACGTAGAGCATAAGGTGGGTTACAACCTGTATGGAACTCATGGAATTGTAGGGCGATCACACACTCAGTCTGCCTCACAGGTACACAAACTATGGGCAATTTACAAGTTCATCTGATATGCTAGACAAGCAGTGGGTGGATGGATGGATGGATGGATGCTTTTGGAACATGGGTGTAACCTGGAGCATTCAGAGCCCAGGACCTGTAAGGAGAAAGTACTGGATTCTAACTAGATCAAGCTGTTTGTTTCTAAGTTGGGCAAAAGGCTAAATCTTTTTTGAATTTCATTGAATTACACAAAAGACACAATTTATATAACAAAACATGCTGTACGTAAGCAATTAAAATAATTTGTTAGTAATTTGCTCTTTTCTTGCTGTGCTTTTTTGAGTTCTCCGCTGAGCAATGGATATTTTGTGCTATTTTCTGACTTTTGAGAACAATAAACCAGTTGATTTTACCTTTGTTCATTTTCTTAATATGAATGCCATAAAAAGTGTTCCACCAAAGAAAAGAAAAATGCAAAGCCATTTATTCCTGGTATTAGTATTATCCAAAAGGGGCCTAAACTAACAGCATGGTCTCCCTTTGAATGAAACAATTTGTTAAAATTGGGACTTCATGAATCAGCAGGGAAGGTGGCGTGGTGGGTTGGACCGGGCCCTGCTCTCCACTGGGCCTGGGGTTTGAGTCCTGTTTGGGGTGCCTTGCAATGGACTGGCATCCCATCCTGGATGTGTCCCCTCCCCCCTCCAGCCTTACACCCTGTGTTGCTGGGTTAGGCTCCGGCTCCCTGCAACCCTGTATGGGACAAGCAGTTCACACTGTGTGTGTGTGTGTGTGTGTGTGTATGTGTATATGTGTATGTGTGTATGTATGAACCAGGAAGGGCCAGAGGACTCATAGTAGGATTCCATGTTGATGAAGCCATGTTTTATAATTACCTGAAAGTCACAACTTATGCTGGACTGCTAGAGAATCTTTAAACTCTTTATATGTTGCTTGAATCACCCTCATATCCCTCATGCTGCAATCAAAGTTCTTCATTGTCTTCTCCAAAATGGATTGCTAAAAACTCGCCCTAGCCCATGTTATAATGTACAGTATATATGACCTACAAATGCATCAGTAGAACTCTACTCCCAGATATCGACAAGAGTTGATCATCCGCTACACCCCAACCAGACTGCTACGCTCTTCCACAACTTCAAGATTGTGCCTGAATCATTCCTTTACACAGCTACTCCTGTAATGTAACATAAATGTTTATATGTTTCCCAAAAAAAATCTATATTATTAGGAAGGTGATCAGGAATCGTCGATATTCAGATAAAGTTTTATGTAGCTACTCGTATCATGAACTTTGTTTCATATGGTGGAAAAAAAAACAAACTAACTGTACTTAAGAATCACACGACTGCCTCTTCTACCAATGTAATGCATACATTGTATTTTCTATGAGATGTATGTAGCTTTGGAGAAAAGCGTTTGCTAAATCAATCAATGTAAATGTGTTTGTTGAATTTCTCAGGTCCTTCTCAACTCAGTAAATAAGGGACACTGAGATCAGTCTTTACTTAAATACAGTAGTACAGTGTGGAATGAAATTCTGTTTTACTCATTCTATTCTGTAACATTATGTTGTGGTGCGGTAATCATGCGAACTTTGTACACGTTTTTGAGCCGTTGTTTGTATCAAGACTGTTCCTCTAAGATAAGAAAGCATGTGAACGAGAACGCCCTAGCGCGATACCAGAAATCGCAACGGCTTCGGTTGGTTAAGGGCATGTGTGCTTAGAATAAGGATTAGAGTGTCCAAAACTGAGGACCTGCATACGTGACTAAATGTGACTGGTGTGTTTGTGATAAAAGGATGTCTTTTGCGTCTACACCTACAGACAAGCCTGGGGTGGAAGCAACAACCCCGCCCCTGTGCATATAAACATCTGCCTGCTTGCCTGCCTCCGTGCGACTCTCCCAGGAGGCTCACCCATGCGCACGTATTGCGTTAAAGGCTTCTGTAACCTGAGAGAGAAATTGATGTTGTCCTTTCCTACTGCAAAAGTTACAGGTAGAGAACATCAGTCATGATCAGCACCCTCAACACAAAGGTCGAAAGGCTCAAGGTTAAGATGACAGGTTTGTTTTTTTAATTTTTTTAAGATGCAGAAATTTTACCAAGAGTTAATTGAATTAATCCAGTCCCACTTTGAGTGGGTTTTACTGCCAGCTATAAGATGCAGAAACAAGGGGGAGCTTTCAGTCTGCAACAACATTTTTAAAATTAGACAAGACAACTGAAAGTAAACGAATTAAAAATAAACAATTTAAAAATAAATGAAGTAAAAGATATGTTACTTTAAAAAAATATCATAACTTTGTCAGGGACCAAATTTACTGGGAAATAGAAGTTAATGTCTGTATCCACTAGATGGAGCAGCTTTGCCACAACGATTTAGAAAATAGAACTTTTTAAAATGTTTTCAAATAAATGCACTTTCTAACAAATGCAAGACTCAAAAGCATGGAAACAAATAAAACCACACCAGATTTCTCCATTCATCATTTCCAATGATTGAAATCTTTATTCAATAGATAAATCCTAAAAACTATTTTTTTTTTCTTTCATGGATCAGAATGTATTGCCAGCCCACCAAAAATCCTAAAAACAATCATGCTAATAATAACCTGCTCTGGGTCCAAGGACCCCTTTGTCTCCCCAGCATCTATACCACTGCCAAAAACGCTCACCCCATTATTCCCCCGTAAATTCCCCCAGTGGTTGAACACTTTATTTACATTTTACCCACAATCCAACTATTTACATTATGTTTTCCTGCTCAAACTCACGGTAACGTGGATCGTTACAATACTGGAAAAAAGGTTTTAATCTTTTTAAACTTTTTAATCCGAAGGGCCCCCAAATGTGATGATACCATGCAAGGGACCCCTTGTCTAAAATATAAAGGCAACTCTATATTTTTTATGTATAAGGACTTTTAAATAATCTAAAGACATACTATTTCAGTTCATATCACATAGACATGTATCTGAAATGTTGTTTCAGTAACAATTTTCTTTGATTATTTGGAAACTCACTATAGCCTAAAATAATCGTCACAATTTTCCATAGCTTCCGTAGTTCTTTGTATTTCTGAAAAATTGGAAAATACTACTCAACAGGGTACTTTTTCCCACAGTATTAAGGAGCCACTCTTATAAATCACGAAACTATATGTAGATTTGGTTATTAACATCTTTAGGTTAAAAAAAATAATGTAAAAATTATCTTACTGTATTTTTTTTTCTGTGAAGTTTTCCGCAAACCCCAGTTTGAAAACCCCTGCTCTAATAAACTTTCATCATGAACACTACTTGTGCATCCTTCTTTGCTCCATTTGAATCCAGAGCGCTGCGTGCCGCAATATATTGATGAGAAACGTGGTTTCATATCTGTTTTGACACAAAACCATGGGAAAAAACAGAGGCCTATTGTCTATTATTCAGAAAAATTGGATTTTGTTGAGGTGGCGCTACCAGCTTGTCCCTAGGCAGTGGTTGCTACCACCAAAGCCGTATTGTCAAGCACTGACATTGTTCAAAATGCACCCTCTGACCGTTCAGGTCTCTCAAGCTTCATACAAGCTAGGACATCACAGCTAACTCCTGCCAGATTGAGTCATTATCAGAATTTGCTACTTACACTGGCCAATGTGAACATTAGAAAAACACGTTAACTAGAGCTTTTGTGCTGGGGAAGGAACGAAGGTCATGCTAACAACCCTTGAAATTCAAACAGGTGCGACAGAACCGGGGCGGCGATGCTGGAGAGTGAATATCGGACGACAGCGGAGTTGCTCGCAATCTTGACTCTAACAGGCCGTTTCTCGCCAAGTTTACTTTCCTAAGTTTTCCCCAGGTTAGGGACAAGACCAGAGCGCACGTCCACATGGAGAGGCCTACATCAGGTTCTGCTGATGACCACATGTGCCGAAAGCTGAGAGCATCAATTCCTGGATTTATCGGACTCATTGCCAGCTGGTTGCCCCGCTATGTTCTTCGTCAAGATATTCAGCTGATGGGACTGATCAGTTGTTTGGATCCTCAGCAACCTCTGCATGAGGATGGACTTCATGGACGAAATGCATTTTTGGCATTAAGAAGAGGTTGTGCAGATGGTATTAATGCTACTGGTTGCTGGATATGTTTTCACATTCCCTGTTCTGTGTCTTCGGGTACACCCCAGTCTCTGGTTCCAATTTCGTTTGTAACAATGGGATGCAGGCTGGTTCCTCTAACTGTTCTATAATGAGTTCTGTGAACTGCTCTGCGTGGCAGAGAACCACAGTTCAATGGCAGTTGCATGAGTTGCTTAAAGGCTATGATTGCAAATATGGTTTCTTTGTTTTTTCCGCAAATATTATGGTCTAGTGTGAACTGAACTCTCTCTTACCTGACACCATCAAGGAGGATGACAACTGAGTGTGAGCATTTCATGCTCGAAGGGGGAGGTGTTAAAGTTGATTTTACTGCATGCATGCTAAGGTTGACTGCTTGTGCTCTGAAAGACCCTGAGGAACTGCAAAGATGAATGCCTACCGTGAGAAAGAGAAGATACTGTTGAGCAAAACAAGTGTTAGCCATAGCCCCAGCTGTGGTGTGCAAAACTGGGTTGGCGGAAGGGTGGCTGGGTCAACAGGATGTGACTTGTGCTTACAGGGTGAACTTTTTTACAAAATGGAAAATAATTGTCTAGACAAAACAAGTGTTGCTGGAATATTTCTGGCTCCTCCTATGTAATTAATTATGCATGTAGATAAATATGAATTATGCAAATAAAAAGCCCAAGCAGGATACGATCGGGGAGACTCTCCCGTCAGCTGACACCCTGCAAAGGAAAATACTGCATCTGACTGATTGTCCTGCGGCTGAGAAACCCGTAAAGGGAAAATTTCTTCCACAATGTGTTAGTCAGTGAGCATGTGTGATCGTCCTGCAATGGACTCTTGTTCAGAATGTACTCTGCCTCAAGCCTTTCCACTGTAGACCTTCTACCACTGTGAGGTCTGTACTGGACAAGTGCTTTCTAACAATGAATGAATGAATGAATGAATGAATTATACATAATTACAGGGGGTCCAGTGGTGCAGTGGGTTTGACTGAGTCCTGCTCTCCGGTGGGTCTGGGGTTCAAATCCCGCTTGGGGTGCTTTGCGATGGACTGGTATCCCATCCTGGGTGTGTCCCCTCCCCCTCCAGCCTTTTGCCCTGTGTTGCCCGGTTAGGCTCTGGCTCCCCGCGACCCCGTATAGGACAAGCAGTTCCAGATGGTGTATGTGCGTGTGTACATAATTACTGCTGAAAATAAATTATGAAACACTACAATAAAACAGTAATGTACAAGTATACCATTGTAAGATAAGAGACAAAGAGAATATGTGAGACAGAGGGGGATGCTCAGGAATTGTCTGGTATTAGGGTAATGAGTGTGTTAGAAGCGTTATTAACTCAAGAAAGTTTTTTTAGGCATTATTGGTCTTTATTTAAACACGTGAGGGGCATTTTGGATCGTTGCGTAAATTATGAAAAAGAAACTTTTATTCCTTATCTGTAATGAGTTTCCCTTCCTTCTCAAGGAAGCTTAATTTTCACAAAATTCCTTTTATATTTTAAGGGGACACGCAACTTACCGTAGTATAAAATAGTGTTAGCAGCTTCTTTCACAATACAGCTTTTCTTGAACAACATTCAAGATATTCAGCATCTGATTTGCAAGGTAAATTGCAATCCTATAATTTATAAAACTAACAAATCGTTTGCTTGAATATATAAATAATTATTCAATATGCTGTATATATCATCAGTTGTATTATTAATTAGATATAATTACTTGTCTGTATATATTTGCATTTTCTTGGTACACAGATTCTGTCTCATGAACTATTTTTGCTCTCTTTCATTACTAATTAAATTGAAAGAAGTTATAACATTATAAATGTAACTGAGTGCCAGCAATATTTTTTCCTCCACAATTATCTCACTGTTTGTTACAGCACTTAGAGTTTAAACACATTTATATAGAAGAATATTTATTGTAATGACTCGTGTTGGGACCCGAATAGGAGAATGTGTCTGTTGTGATTATTTGAATTGTGGGTAAAATGGAATTGTGTTTATCCATTGTGGGGCGCGTGGGGGCGTGTGGGGGGGGGCAGCAGGTTTGGCCTGTGCCTGCTCTCCAGTAAGTCTGGGGTTTGAGTCCCGCTTGGGGTGCTTGTAGCAGACTGGTGTCACGCCCTTGGTGTGTCCCCTCCCCCCTCTTGCCTTTTGCCCTATGTTTCTGAGTTAGGCTCCGGCTCCCCGCAACCCTGCTTAGGACAAACAGTTTCTGTGTGTGTATCCATAGTGGTTACATACAGGGATATATAAGGGGGTGATTGACTCCATTGTGAAGAAGGCCCAGTAGAGGTTGTACTTCCTTCTCCAGCTGAGGAAGTTCAACCTGCCACAGGAGCTACTGATGCAATCCTACTCTGCAGTTGTCCAGTCTGTCCTCTGCACCTCTATAACTGTCTGGTTCGGCTCAGCTATGAAATCGGACATCAGAAGATTACAGCAGATTACAGCAGACGCCAACGTCCGCAAGCCAAGCGACCGCACCTGTTCACCTAATCAGCACGGACAGGTATGGGGTTATGGAATCTACAACGCCCACCTACTTGGCTTGTGCATTCAGCGTTCTGTTCCCCAGTACCCTATTCCCTGTTTATAGTTCCTGATTCTCCTGGCTTTTGACCTCGGCTTGTTCACCTGTTTACTGCATATTGCGTCACCCTCGAAACCACGTTCGCGCCTCGGAAGACCCTCGCCTGTCCCCGACCTCAGTTTCTGCTTGCTCCTGTGTTTTGGCATGGAAATAAAAGCATCCGCACTTGGGTCCAAACCCTATCTCCCGTCTCCCGTCCTCATCACTGGCACCTCATAGCTATACTTCATCATGGGAGTGTGTTTTCTTGAGCAGGCTATACAATGAGCCAAGAGAGTTTCCAGATGTTTTAAAAATAAAAACACTAAGATTCAGCTTAGGTGTAACAAAAAAATATTTTAAAAAATTACTTGTTCAAGTTGTTTCATTGTCAGTATGTAGTTAGTATTTAACGTGCAGTACATAACATATTGTAGCGCCCTGGGTTCCGATGGGGCGAAGAAGGACACACAGACACTATTCATCATGAACATTTATTGGACCACTGGCACACAGCGAGAGAGATCGTCACAAACATAAGGAAATGCTTTTGGTCCGAGGACCCCTTTTCCTCAAGGACCTGCACTATTAACCAGGTTTCCCAACCTGCTTAGCCCTTCTCAAGCTTTCCTTCTCCCAACGACTATTTCATATTTTATGCACAATTTCTCAAGTAAAATTGTCACTTTAAGAAGTGGTTTAAAACTGTCAACAAGGTCAGTTGTCCATGGTCTAATGTACACTGCTGATCAAGGGGCTGAAGGAGCAATCAGCCAAAAAGTGTATATTTTAATGTATTTTAGCAATATGTATGTATGGTAGCATCCCCCCCAGAGCTACTAGAACCAGGCTCTTTACTGAAAGCATACATGTCTCCAACAGCCATCTTAACAAAAACACTTCAGACAGTCCAAAACAGAGAACATATCAGAATCCCCCTGGGTCACTCCCAGCCCCCCTGCTGCACCCTATGGTTAAGGGGTTCCCCCTGGGACTCCCCAGAATCCCACTCTTGAACACTGAACATAAATAGGACGACAACCAATCAGAAACCACACACAACTATGTACACACACACAAACACTAATGCCAACTATTTACACATTTACTCCCCTCAGCGCTGTTACAGTATAATATATTTTAGCTAGTTGCTTTGACAACACTTCACATTCAGTTTTGTGGTTCAGCTAATAAACAGAAAGACAACTGTATATGATTATGTTACTAATATTTGAGTTTCGAACTCATATGAGATGACCAGGACAATATGTTATCAGATACAGTGTTCATACTGGTCTTTTCAAGTAACATTTTGAATTGTTTTGGGGAAATTTCTGGACCTTAAAAAAAAAAAAAGAAGTAGGTCTGTCATCTTAACAGTTCAGCTAATAATACAAATTTTTATGTTAACTTTCTATGGAGAGATGACTCATTTAGGTGATGATGAGACCCTTGATTTGTACATGTCTGCTCCATGGAACTTTATTTTAATCTGACAAAGGGAGCGGAAGTGTTCATTGAATTGGAAATTGTCCAATAAATCTGTCATTCATGGCAGTTGAAGGTACATACAGTATATTTGCCCCCACTGAAGTTCACCTGTTGTTCATCTGCTCAGAGAATTCCACTTCTGTCCTGTTAAAAACACGACACAAGATGAAAATTGTTCACTTTAATTTTAAGATATTTGCTCAATGTTAACATTTAACTGCACAAGACAAGTTACTTTTTGTATTGTAATTGTCAAATGTCAAAATTCCTTTTAAGTGACTGTATTATTGTCTAAACCACAGGTGTCAAACTCAAGGCCCGCGGGCCAAATGCGGCCCGCGAGAGCTTACAAATTATTTTATTGTTATTATAAATTTTATTGTCGGGACCTGAAAATGCAACTGTTTTATTGCCTGCGCGATGAAGGCATTTAGCCAGTAGACGGCAGTGTCTGGATATCTGTTTTTTCCTTCAGTGGCGTTCTGGAGGAGTGATAGGATTAATAAAAAAAAAAAATACGAATAGACTCAACATGTCGAAGAAAAGGAAAGTTGATGCAGAGGGGAGGCTATTTAATGAGAGATGGGAAAGCGAATACATGTTTGTGCTTCATGGAAACAAACCGGTGTGTCTTCTTTGCTACGAGGCCGTGGCCGTGCTCAAGGAATACAACAATTTTACGTCAGCGCTTCGACACGGAGCTAAGTATGCTAACCTTAGCTACCAAGAAAAGCAACAAAAAAGGTACAAGAATTGAAAAACAGCCTGCAAAAAGTGATGCAGCAGTGAAAGCCAGCTTTATCGTGGCTGAAGAAATCGCCCGGGCTTCAAGTGTTTTTCAGAAGGTGCATTTAAAGCAGCGTATCACTGTATGCTGAAGATATGATGTGAGCACGTCAGGTTTGCCCCGAGCAGAAACAGCCTTTTAGCCGTTTAGCAATGTTAGCTTGTCAAGGAATCCTATTGCGGACCGAGTCAGGGAACAAGCGGGAAATCTGACGACGACACAGCTGCTGGCTGAAGAAGCGCGCAGTTTTCCGGCGTTTTCGTTAGCTGTTGTTGGAACAAAAACAGTTTTTATGCCACAGACTGCGCCTTAGATCAGAGCACAGTTATTTGTTGTACCATACTTTTGCCCTTTTTTTTCAACTGTGACCAAAAAAGTTAAAGTAATTCGTGGGGGCTTGTTATTTTTTAAATTACGGTAAAATGCACTTTATTATTCATTTGCTTTTGAAATTTTCTTCTTTGATGTATAAGTAACGATTTTTTCTTAATTTCATCGTGAATTCATTTAAAATAAATATCACAGAGAAATCTGAGCGTGTGCTCACGTACAGCACAAGCATGTGTTTTTGTTACCACATTTATTTTTTAAATAAACTGTGCAAGACAAGAGTTGTACACTTGAACACACTTTGTCATTATTTGTCCTGGGCTTCTACTTTCAAAGCTAGTTATTAATTGAGTTATTACCAAAACCAGTAGTAATGGAATCAGTGCAGAGGTAATTATGCAATTCAATAAAAGAGCTGTACTAAAGAATTCCTGGAAAACATCCTTATATATGGCTCAACAAAATCAACTAGGTCTAATATACGGGATGGTTTCTGTATCCCGTTTTACCTTTCGATCCAAAATTCTATTTACTCGCTACAGCTCGTGTACAAGCTCTTCAAGATCAGACCCATAAATCCTAGCAAATGGAAACAGAACATCCTTTTCATAGGATGTTTCACTAGATGGATTTAGAGCGTGGATACCTCTCATATGTCACAATTTTTGTTCTGAAAATCTAGTGCTCAGCTCATTTAGCATCATGTCCAAAACCTGATAAAATATTCCTGCTCTGAAGCACTCTTTACTGTTCAGAGCTGCTTGACTTCCTACCGTGGACATGACACAGGTTGCTTCTAGCTTAGTTTCCTCTTTCGTTTGGGAACGCTTTCCGTACAGATATTACACTGCTCAGCTATACCTAAAACTGTTGTGCAGACATCATCAAATACCTGCTCATTTCTATCATTTTTAAATGTGCAAATGAGTGCCTCCACGAGCTCTACTGCTTGTGCTAAATTAAGACATGAAGACTGGAGCATGTCAGAAAGGAATTTTGCATCTCCAAAAAAGTTTTTTAAATGTTGCTACAAACTCAATAAACTCCAAGTCAGTTTGAAGCAGAAGGCCTGGGATATCTACTGACTTTTTCCCAGTTTGTCCCCCAGCTATTTTTTCTAGAACTCGTACTACTGCTGGCAACCCGTCTGCTAAATTGTGACATGACAAATACCTGCATGCCCACCGCGTGTCACTTAACCGTTGAAGTTCTCTGGAAGCACCCGAATACATTTCCCCTTGAATTTGAAGCCACTTTTGGTGCACCACTAATCCAGACATGAAGACATACGTATAGCTTTTGTAACAAGGAAAAGAAACAATTAGCTTCTGGGATGGCTTTTACTGTGTCAACAAGCACAAGGTTGAGGCAGTGAGCATTACAGCGCACATAAAAGGCCTGCTTTGCCACCTGCTTTACACGTGTCTGTGCACCACGATGCTTGCCACTCATGACTGCAGCCCCATCATAAGACTGACCTACCAGATTACTTTTGCATTCCAGACTATATCTTTCCAGAGTGTCAATAATCCTTTGTCTTAATCCTTCTGCATGTAAGCGTTCAGCCGTTCAAATTGTAAAAAAAAAAAAGCGTTCATTTATTGCACCGTTGTAATAGTACCTTACTACAAAAGAAACCTGCTCTTTTTTTACTAAGGTCTCTAGTTTCATCTGCTAGTATGTTGAACACCTCACTTTTCTTGACCTCTTTTATTATTGGGGTGCACACCATCTCTGCTAAGCAAGACAGAATCTCATTCTGGATATCAGCACTTGTATACCAAATATTCCCTTGGTAACCCCCCCTCCCCCAGCTATCATCATCATCATCATCATCATCTGAAACCGCTTGTCCCATACAGGGTCACAGGGAGCTGGAGCCTAACCTGGCAACACAGGGCGTAAGGCTGGAGGGGGAGGGGACACACACAGGACTGGATGCCAGCCCATCACAAGGCACCCCAAGCGGGATTCGAACCCCAGACCCACCAGGGAGCAGGGCTCGGTCCAACCCACTGCACCACTGTGCCCCCCTCCCCGCCCCTGGGTATTTTAAATCACTCACCTGTTATGACTCGGTCTGGCAAATATAAACTTTAGAAAAGTGTAGCGTTAATTAGGGAATGTTCAGTATTTTGCATTACCAACTGCATTCATTTTCTTCATAATGTTAGAATTGTGTTTTGCAATCAGCTTTAATATATCTAAAAAATTCCCTTTCCTGTCTGATTCTATTGTTTCATTGTGCCCTCTTTGTCCGATGTTTCGTGTTGCAGTGTAACGCAAAACCTCAGCTATCGTTTTAATGTAATCCCGGTTCTCTTTAACATTTTTTGTACTCTTTGTTTAAATTTCCAATGAGAGATTCTTGCTTTTTTCAGATATCTCAAATTCTTTCCATGCCATCATCGCATCCCTATGATGTGCAGCTAATCCTCCATCTTTGAGTGTCGCCTTCTTCCAGTTTTTAAATCCTGAGCTTGCAGCGAACGCAGATTCCGTGTGGCTGGGGAGGCTAAAATGTCCACAAGCATAACAGAAGGCAGAGTCTGCACTTGTGGAGTATTCTAACCATTCACTCTTAAAGCGTCTTCTTCTGTCTCCCTGAAGAGTCCTGGGAAACACCTCTGCTGGAGCTTCACCTCTGGATTTAGAAACGTCTAAAATAACATTATAACATAATTTAATGTGACCCTTATTCTACATTATTTGTATATTTAGATGCTAATGATGCAAACTGGGTATTGGAAATGATTTTTTTATGTTTGCAGATACAACTGATGTAACCTACATAGCTGGTGGGCAACGACTGGCTACAAGAGTGTTTCTGCTCATCTTTGATTCTGGTCTGATGTGTGTTGTGTCTGAAGAGCTTCTCCACAAGCTCCCTCTCGGACTGTATCTCTGCTTCCTCCTTGTCTCTCCGAGCAGCACATATTTCCCCTGCTTCTGCTTCCCTCTCTGTGCCACACATTCCTCTGCCTCTTTCTTTGTCTTCTTCAGTTTTACTGCTACTAGTCCTCAGTTTGCAAGAAAGGAAAGTATCTTCCTACCTTCCCCGCTTTCCTTTTCATGCTCTTGGACAAACAGACCTATCAAGAAACACTTTTATTTTTACTAAATTGAAGAGCTACTTACAAAAAAAACAGTGACAGACTCATAATGTAAATGTATGATGTGGTAACGTTTATGTGCGAACATTCTTTTTAAAAATTAGCTAGCTAGCAGTTGCAGTAACTTTAGCTATTACCTAAGTTACGCGATATTAATGGTAAGCTAAACACTTGTTTCTCATGACGAGACATCGCAGTACCTCAACTTTAACAGGCTTTCACGAAATGGACGGTACTGAAATGCAGGTGAACAGCACTGATTTTACTCTCCTGATCACCGTATCCTCTTGCATTGCTCACTTGCGCCGGACTTTCCTGGAGTAACGGTACCGAAGTCGAATTTTACCGCTCCTACTCCTAGCCTCCTACACACACAGGTTTGTGCCATGCGGGCGGTTTGCAGCTCTTCAGCCTATAGCTGTTGAAGAAAAACATGTAGAGACACACAGGGCTACAAAGAAAAATTTCCTGGAATGCAGCATTAACACACATGGGAGAGTCTCTCCTAACAAAGCATACAGCAGTTACTTTGAAAACCGTTGCGCTGAGTTGATATGCTCCTCGGTAGATTTCCACTTTCTCAGGCTCGTCCTTGTGCCTCTTCGTGTGAGGCGCGGCCGAGCCGTAACTACTTTACGTTGGCACCTGCTCGGGGCGGTTTCGGGGGTTCGTCATATCAGCTCCCAACGGTGGTCAGCAGACAACTTGTTTTGTCTTTGCTTTTGCACAAAGCCTGCAACACTACTTCACTCAGTAACTTTCCACACGTTACGGTTACAAAGCAGAGTTACAGACATAATGCAACATTCATTTCAGTAAACCTTAAATTCTTCTCTCACATAGTGCCGCACACTATGTGCGTTATAGAAGTTTGAGTGGGGAGAAGAAGTCACCTGTCAGTGTTGTCAGGGCGCTTTGCACAACAGGGGTGGCCAGAGGGGTGGCTGAGCTTCAGTCAGGGGTGGCACTGGCCACCCACGGCCACCACGTAGCCACGGCCCTCTGTGGACTGCTGGCAGGCCAGGTGAGCACACACCCTCTGTGTCTACAAAGCCACGCCGTTGTAGCATGTGCAGAATGAGGCCTGGCGATGTCTTGCTGAAATAACCACGGACTTTTCCGGTGGGGGGGGTGGGGTGGTGTGACGAGTTTGGCCTGTGCCCTCTGCGTAACGGGTCCGGGGTGCCCTGTGGCGGACTGGCATCCCGTCCAAGGCGTGCCCCCTCCCCCCTGTGCCCGGCGTTGCCGGGCAGGCTCTGGCTCACTGCAGCCCTGCTTGGGTGTGGTGGTTGTAGCAATTGTGAAGCTTCCCTCAAAAAGACTGTATCTTCACGTCAGCATATATCTCTCTAACATCCCAATATATGCCTATGTGGGGACTGCTGTGATACCATCACAGTTGCTGGCTTTTGCACCTTTCACCGATAACAGTCTGGATGCTCCTTTTCGTCTTCGGCACGGAGAATTCGACGTCCGTTTTTCCCTAGAACAAGTCGAAACGTGGACTCATCTGACCACTGCCTTTTGGTAATCTGAGATGACCTTGAGCCCAGAGAACATGGCAGCATATTCCTTCGTAGAGTTGATGTACAGCTCCCTCCTTGCATAAGAGAGTTTCAGGTTGCATTTCTTGATGCGGAAGCAGACTCTGTTAAGTGACAATTGTTTTCCAAAGTATTGCCAAGCTCATGTGGGTATATTTCTCATATTTCTCAAAGCAGCAAGACAGCTTCTTGTGCAATGCTGGCTGAGGGGTCGAAGAACACGTACATTCATTAGTGGTTTCTGGCCTTTCCCTTTAGGCACTGAGATTCCTCCGAATTCTCTGAATCGTTTCACAATACTATGAACTGTAGATTGTGAAAGACCTCAATTCTTTGCAATCTTGCGTTGTTCTTTTTGAACTGACTGACAATTCTCTCATGAAGTTTGGCACAAAGTGGTGACCCACAACACAACCTTGCTTGCAAAGACTGTGCCTTTGGTGGACGCTTCTTTCATACCCAATCATGATACCCTCACTTGTTACCACTTAACCTGCTTATTGTAGAATCTTCCGAAACGCTGTTAATTGAATTTTCTATAAACTTTTCACTTTTATTTTGCCTCTGTCCTCAATTCTCTACTGTTTACAATGAACATCTTTTCCCGCTCAAACATGACACTCCGCAGTAACGTATTAATAATACCGTTAAAACATCGTAGCATTTTGTTGGTACTGATACGGTAGCTTATCGCTTAATAAATTGTTTTTGGGACATTTCTAGACCTTAAAAAAAAGAAATAAGTCTGTCATCTTAGTTTATCTAATCATACAGGTTTTTCTATTAACCTTTCTGTAGAAAGATGACTTATTTGGGTGATGACGAGACCCTTGATTGTATATGTCTGTTCCATGGAACTTTATCTCAGTCTGACAAGGGAACGTGAGTGTTTATCGAAATGGAAATTTTCCAAAGAATTTGACATTCATGGTTGGGCGATAGTTGAGGGTACGGTACAGTATATATACTCCCACTGAAGTTCACCTGTTGTTCATCTACTCAGAGAACTCAGCTTCGATCCAATTAAAAACACGACAGACAGAAGCTAACAGTAAGGATAGAAGGTAAGATGAAAATTGTTACATATTTTAATAAGATATTTGCTCAATGTTAACATTTAACTGCACAAGTTACTTTTTGTATTGTAATTGTGAAATGTCAAAATTTCATTTAAATGACTGTATTATTGTCTAAACTACTAAATACTGAGGCATCTTTGGTTTAAAGGACACAATTTCCACAGAGTTAATTTTATAGTTCTGGCGCGCTCTTACCATGGTATGAAACGCTGTTAGTACGTTTTTCCACACAACATTCAAGGACATTCAGCAGCTCATTTGCAAGGTAAATTGCAATCCTTCTATAACTTATAAAATTAACAAGTTATTTGTTTGATTACAAGTATGATTATTACATATCTTAAACATATAATCTGTAATTTTAAATAAAACTACTTGTCTGTATGTATTTGCATTTTCGTGGTGCACAAATTCTCTCTTGTGAACTATTTCTGCTCTCTTCCATTACTTATAAAATATAATTATAAAATATAATATAAATATAACAATAGTTCCATTGCATTATAAAAATATAAAACTGACTGAATACCAGCAATATTTTTTTGCCTCTGCAATTCTCATTATTTTTTACAGCAGTGATTTTGACCATATGTATATATATATATATGCAGAAGAATATTTATTAATACTTTAGCCACTTCTCTCCCTCACCAGTTTTCAGAAAATTTGGTGTTTCTTGAGCTTTATACATTTAGAAGAGAAATGAATATATCGAGTTGAATAGAAATACAAGGTAATTTATCTAGACACGAATTAAAACAACTTGTATAAAGTTATACAGCCTTCATCGATTCTCAGCTAAAAATCTCAGAATAGTACTCAAAGTAAGAAGTGGAATACGTTTTTCTTACATAAGATACAGAAATTTGGCTTAAGTTTATTTAATATTAAGAATTCATTTTAATACCAGTAAGAGCCATGCAAAAATAAAAATGTTTAACCTCTTCTTATACATACATATATAGTCTCATATTATTAATTGACTGGATAATTAGTCGACTGTCTTCTTTCTTTGTATCTGTTTTTCTTGCCTTATGCTTGTGTTAAAGCGCTCTGTGTCACTGCATGAGAAGAGCACTCTATAAAAATAAATTGAATTGAACTGAATTGAACTGAGTAATTATAAAATCAGAAAATTAATGGTAAGGTTGTTTTCATGGTTGTATTTTAACATTCTTGTTATAATTACAGATGACGGACAGGAGCAGGGACGCTACGTCAGTGCAAAGGTAGCCCTTAAATACAATATATTTTCATGTTTATGATTTCAAAAGTAATTAGTGATTAATAGATACAATAACACAACACTGAAGTGATGAGGCCAATTCATATTCAGTACATTAAAAATAGCTTGTCTTTGTGTCAGTGTGAATTTAGATGTGATAAAACTGCCCAACTGACTGATACAATTATACTAATGAGAAAATCTGTTGTTTGCTATTTTAGTTTCCCTTTTCGGAGGTATGTGCGTGTGGCTAAATCCCTCAATCTAAAAGAGGAGGAATATGTTAAAGGGAGACAAGCAGTGGTGGAAAAATGTCTGAAGGACAATGGAATTAAATATAGACAGGTATGTCCTCCATGCAAACCTGAGCCTTTCAACCTCTTTGTCTTGAGTTGACGACCTAAAGCAGATGTTTTATATAGATTTTTTGGAGACAGACTTCAAGACATGTAGGCCAAAGTGCCAGTTTTGACTTTTCTTCCTGTCCCACACTCACTCCTGCAGGAACATGTCCCTGTCATTGCTGTGCTGGGCTCAGGAGGAGGTGAAAGGGCCATGGTGGGACTGCTGGGCGTTTTGGCTCAGATAGGAGAGAAGAAACTGCTGGACAGCATCACCTATCTGTGTGGAGTATCAGGGTGCACTTGGTAAACGGAGAATATGTACACCTGATTACACACGCAGTAACAAATAAACATTAGCAATACATCTAATAACAGCCTCAATTTCATTAACTGCTTGCCCTTGCCAGTGTTCACATCTTGGACAGGACACCAGTCCATCACAGGGTAGCTGCATACAATTACAGTCACACCAATTCAAGAGAACTGCATATCTTTGAACTGAGGGAGGAAACCAGAGCACCCAGAGGAAACCCACATGCAACTCCACAGACTGAGCTGGATTTGAACCTACACCCAAAGAGCCGAGGTGCTGCGTGACTGCAGTGTTAACATGTTGCCCACATCTAATAACTAGATTTCATGAAATAAATGAACCCCAAATATGTTCTCAACAAAAAAGTACAATAAGAGGGAGACACAAGGAGTAGTGCTACCACCTTACAACACCTGGGTGGTGTGAGAGAATATGGGTTCTTTTCTTAGTCAGTGTGGGTGGAGTTTGCATCTCCTTGTGTCTGTTTGGGTTTTGTCCAGGTGCTCTGGTTTCCTCCCACAGCCTGAAAGTGTGTAGTTCAGGTGAATTGTTGACTCTAAATTGTAAATTGTGAACTGGACAGTGTCTGTGACTATCCTGAAATGGACTGGAGTCCTGTCTCGTGTATCACTCAAACCCCCCCCGCATCACTACAACCCTGCTCAGGGTACATGGTTTTTGAAATTGGATGGATGATAAAATAATATAGTAATGAAATGAATATAGTTATTATGCCAAAGCATAAACTCCAACTGCTACTGTACTTATTTACTTCAATTTCTGTATGTGCTCAAGGCTCTGCATCACTTCATAGTCTTTCATAGTCTTTCTCTTGAACTTTACAAACAGAAGATTTGATTTGTGAATTATCATTTTCAGGTGCATGGCATCACTGTATGAGGACCCCAAATGGTCTGTAAATGTAGCTGCTGACAAGGACCAAATTTTGGAGAGACTCTCAAATGGAAAATTCAGTATATTAGACATGCTGGACTGGCTAAGTGAAGCTGTGGAAGATGAGAATTACTCACTGACTGATTTTTGGGCTGCGACTGTTGTTTACAACATCATAAAAGAGGTCAGTGATGAAAGAAAAACACAGAATGATGGACGGTGTAATTGCTGGGTGTCAGGATTCCACACATTTGCATTAAATTCATTTTAACATGTATTTAATTATTTTAACTATTTCATTTTAATATGTTTTAGAAAATTGCATCAGCTGTGTGATATTTTGTTGCATCATTTTTACCGATAGATAGATAGACACCATCTCTCAGAACAGCAAGACAGAGACCCAACGAACCCATATCCCATCTACACAGCCATCGACAAGGGACTGAAAGAACACCATCAGAAAACATGTATGTAGAGTACATTTTGTGTAGATGTGATTGTTATTTTTTTTGTTGAGTTGGTTGATGTTCTCACTCTTAGTCCTCCCTGTTCACCATGTTTACTTGTATTTACAGTCTTTCATCTGATCTTTTAATCAATTAGTCTAGCTTGAGCAGCATGTTCACTAAATGGTTTGATTCTAGAAAAGCATTTAGTTGATCATTATGTGCAGTTCTATGGAAAATATTTGTACTCTTGCAATAATGAGAAGTAAATTTTCAAAAACGTGTCTATTTTAAATCACTCAATCCTGATGTAATATAGTACTCGACCTATTCAATCTGTAAATGAGACAGCAGGGTGCATTGGTTTGAATTTTTGGTTAGAGGCTTTGGAGTTGCAGGTTCTAATCCCACTTTCTCCTGTAGTGCTCTGAGCTAATAATTTTTCAATTATTATTCAAGTAAAAGGGAGGCATTGTTTGTCTGTCAGTACAGCAGGAAAACTAGACAATCCTGGCTGAACACAACATTGGCAAAATCTCTCATTTCTCTTGTTTGCCCACTAATAATTCCCATGAGGCTGTGGTGGAGCAGTGGGTTTGGCCACGGTCTGTTCTCTGGTGGGTCTGGGGGTCAAGTCCTGCTTAGGGTGCCTTGTAACAGTCTGGTGTCCTCTCTTGGGTGTGTCCTCAACCCTTTGTGCCCTGTGTTGCTGTGTTATGCTCTGGCTCCCCATAACCCTGCTTCAGATTGGTGGTTTCAGACAGTGTGTGTAATTCCCTTGACATGTCATGAACATGGGACATACAAGGCAGCTTTTATACCCCTAAAAGCCTTTTTTTCAATAAAATTATAAAAAAGTGACATATTTACATGTACATTTACCAGATGCTATCATCCAAAGCGAAATACATTTCTGAGAAGAATACAAAAACATGAACAGAAGGAGAGATCTGGATGCAAACATGTGATTCTTGAGTGCAATTTATCACTCTCAGATTAACATCACCAAATAAACAAGTTCACACACACAAAAACTACTTGTCCCATACGGGGTCAAGGGGAACCGGAGCCTAACCCGGCAACACAGGGCACAAGGCTAGAGGGAGAGGGGACACACCCAGGACAGGACACCAGTCCATCACAAGGCACCCGAAGCGAGACTCAAACCCCAGACCCACAAGAGACCGGGCATAGACCAAACCTGCTGCACCACTATGGCCCCTGCAAACCAGTGCATAATACATATAGAGTTTTTAAATTATTAAACAAAAAAAAATAAAATTTAATAATGATAATGTGGGGGCACAGTGGCGCAGTGGGTTGAACCGGGTCCTGCTTTCCAGTGGGTCTGGGGTTCGAGTCCCGCTTGGGGTGCCTTGTGATGGACTGACGTCTCGTCCTGGGTGTGTCCCTTCCCCCTCCGGCCTTACGCCCTGTGTTGCCGGGTAGGCTCCGGTTCCCTGCGACCCCGTATGGGACAAGTGGTTAGGAAATGTAATAATAATAATTGAAAAATTACTGAGATTTATCTGGCACATGGGACATCAGGAGAGAAAGGAATCCAAAATATATTTTTGTTTGAGTTTTGAGAATTATATGATGCTTTTTTCCAAAACAATGTACAATGTTAATCTACTTTCAGCAGTTTACGCATCTTAGCAATTTTAGGGTAATTACCTTCCGCAAGGACACTAGAGCTGGAATTCAAACACACAACCTTTGGGTCTAAAGGCAGCAGCTCAAATTTCTTCAATGTGCTGTTTGGTACGATTTGTCATTTTTAGGAAAGTAATAGTTTGTAGAGGTTTAAAATGAGTCCGTTCCTGTTTTACAGCCTGCTGGTTTGAGATCACTCCTCATGAAGCTGGTTATTCCCATGTGGGGGCCTATGTGGACACATCCCACTTCGGCAGCCAGTTTGAGGCAGGAAAGCTCAAAAAAGCTATCAAGGAGGAAGACATGTTGTACCTACAAGGTGCTCTTTGTGCTTCTTGTTTTAATAATTGAACTGTTCCAGAGACACCGAAGTGAGTAAGTAAACCTCAGTCATGTCTCTGCAGGACTCTGTGGCAGTGCTATTGCAGATGGGATGGAAAACATAACGGAAATATTACAGTGGATTTGGGACTGGATTCACAGTAAGCAAAACATTTATTTGACCTCACATTTTTAAGTGCCAATTTTTCTCTTTTGTATTCTGCTCTCTCTGTCATTTTCATTTTGGCCAAAGGCTGCATTTAATGAAATCCCTTCAATTTTTCAGAGCTGCTTTCTCACTTCCAATCAACGAATAAGTCAGAAAATTCAGGTGAGCTGCTGTATTTATTCAATGTCTTGAGTTTTTTACATTCAGTTCGAACTGTTAATATTTCTGTAACGTCTATTTTCTGTTTTTAAAAGCTCTCAGTGAGGACCCTGCATACCAAGTGCTGCGGTGTCTCGTACAGCTACATGACTCTTATGAAAATAACGATGAAAGCGTCGCTCTGCTGCAAAAAATTATAAAATTACAACAAGGTACTAAGTGTTCTGTTCAATACTAATACTGTGACCAACACCAGTTCAGTCAATGCAGAACAAATGTGACATTTTGTTATATACCATTATTTTACATAATCTTGCCTACAGCATTTTTGTTTATCATATCAAACAATACATGAAATACAGTATGTTATTTATTTATTATTGTATTATATATGAGATTTATAATTTAATTGACAGATCCCCTCCCCCTCCGGCCTTACGCCCTGTGTTGCTGGGTAGGCTCCGGCTCCCCGCGACCCCGTATGGGACAAGCGGTTCACAAAATGTGTGTGTGTTTTGAAACATGAAAAATAGTTTGAAAATGATTAAAGGTGCCTAAATGAATTCCATTTTGTTTTTGCAGAAAGCAACACAAACTATCCCAGAGTTTGTGTTCTGCAAAAAAATGAGTGGCTGAACTTGAATGCAGAGGAGAGACAGAAATATGTTGCAGATCTTTCCATTGAAATCTGCAAGGCCCTCGAGGGATTGTTTGGTCCTTTGGAAAGAAGTAAGTAGTTTCCCATCAGCAGTTATACCATGTTTACAGTAAGCTGTTTAGAAAGTTGCATTTCTATAATATAATTTTATGTTCAAATGCGTGTATGAGTGTTTTGAAGCTGGTAGTGTAGTTCTTAGAGCTCCTGTCTTTGCACCCATGGGTAACAGGGTTTGAATCTTTTTCCAGCAAAAGAATGCTTGAGCAAGGTACTTACCGTAAATTACTCGAGTAAAACTGTCCAGATTTTTAAATGGGTAAATAGTTGCAGGGAGCATAACTGTGTAACTTTCTGTGGAGAAAAGTATCAGCGAAATATTTAAATGTGAAGTATGATTTCCTTTCTTTTAGCAGGTATTTTCCCATTTCTGAAAATATTACAGAAAACCATTATAGCTGCTCACAACTGGACCTGGGGCACCAAATTCAACTTCCTGTACAAGTACCCAGCAAAAGGCAAGTGTGGTTCTCATCTCTTGGTGCCTGTTGCTCTCTGTTTTTCTCCAAACTCTCTAACCACTGAGCTGGAGCCACAGCCTGAGGACAAACTGCCTTTCCTTCACTAATGGATGTGGCCTCATACAGCAGTAAAGCATCACTGGCTCTGCTCTGTGTCCAGAGGTAGAGCACATCCCGGCTGCTCTGCTGTCAGATGAGAAGAGAGACCTGATAGATGCAGGAATCCTGTTGAACTCTCCCTGTGTGGCTCTCTTACGGCCGGAGAGGAAGGTGGACCTCATTCTCTTCTTCGACTTCAGCAGGGACGATCCCTTCCTGGTGAGAACAGAGTCAATATTTTAATACTGTGAATTTCTTTCACTACACCGGCATTCTGGTAGATGCTGTGATGTGTCTCATTTGAATTACATGTAGCAATGTCACTACTATGATCTCTCCAGACAGTGAAGAAAGCTGCAGATTACTGTAAAGAGGCTGGAATACCATTCCCCTCTGTGGTCATAGAACCAGGAGAGGAAAAGAACCCTAAAGACTTCTATGTGTTCAAAGATGAAACAAAAGCACCCATCGTCATCCACATTCCGCTCTTCAACACTGTCAACTGTGGAGGTTGGGTCATATACCGGCCGTCTAATCCTGTAGCATCCCATCCCAAAGATTTTAAAAACATGCTTTAATGATGGAAAATGTGTATCTACCATATTCCTTCATGGCTGTTCAAATATTTATTTTAAAACAGGACTCTTATATTAATACATGGAGAGTAAAACAGGAGAAACGTTATCTTCGGAGCCAATTGATATTCAGGTTCCTATGAAATACTGCTTTCAAGTTTCTTCTTTCTTCTGATATTCTAATAGTTTTCTACATGTCCCTCTCAGAAAATATTGAGGAGTGGAGAAGGAGGTACAAAACTTTTCAGGATCCATACAGCAAGGAAATGATTGAGGACCTGCTGCTGGTGTCCAGTCGGAATGTGAAGAACAACAAGGAGAAGATCCTCAATGAGATCAAGGCAGCGTGTGCACGCTGATGCTTCAGAGGCTGATTTTTCATCGACTTCTTTTCAAATCATTTTTAAATTAGTCAGCATTTTATTCTTTTCTAATCAGAAAAACCTTTATAACCATATATATCATTAAATGTAATCAATCTCTAGCTTTCAGATCATGAGACAACATTCTAATCAAATTTCTTTGATTCATTATTTTGCATCTAAGTCAAAACCTTAGTTTCTTTTGATTCCTAAAAAGTAATGTATCCATCTATCCACTTTCAGTAACTGTTCATCTCATACAGATCTGGAGCCTATTGTGACCAACGTAGAGCATAAGGTGGATGGATGGAACTCATGGAATTGCAGGGTGATCACACACTCAGTCTGCCACACAGATACACAAACTTTGGGCGATTTAGAGCCACTAGTTCATCTGATACACATTTATTCGGTGCTTAGATCATGATCAGGACAAGCAGTTTTTGGAAATGGATGGATGGATGGATGGATGGATGGAATATGGGTGGAACCTGGAGCACTCAGAGCCCAGGACCTGTAAGGGGAAAGCACTGAATTCTAACTAGATCAAGCTGTATCTTTCTAAGTTTGGCAACAGGTAAATCTTTTGCATTTTATTCTAACAAAACATGTTATAAATCAACAATTAAAACAGTGATTTGCTAGTGATTCGCTGTTGTCTTCCTGTGCTTTTTGAGTTCTCTGCTGAGCAATGAATATTTTGTACTATTTCCTGGCTTCTAAAAACAATAAACCAGATGATTTTGCCTTTGTTCAGTTTCTTCATATGAATGCTGTAAGAAATGTTTAACTGAAGAAAAGAAAAATGCAACACCACTTACTTCTGGTATTAGTCCACTTAAACTCCTCTACCTGGGGCAAATTCTCTCCCCTTACCTGGAGGGGACATGCCATCCTTTTCTGTGAGAGAACCATGGACTCCGACCTGGAGGTGCTGATCCTCATCCCAACCGCTTCACACTTGGCTGAAAACCGTTCCAGTGCACGTTGGAGGCAACCATCATCCGCAAGAAGCAAAGGCTTCACCTTCCGACTTCCACGTAGAATGCCCTTCTGACCTCGACTGCGCCTTGATATCCTGTCCATGAAAACCACAAACAGGAGTGGAGACAAGGCAAAACCTTGGCGGAGTCCAACACCCACACTGAACGGGCTTGACTTAATGCCGAGTATGTGGACACAGCTCTCGCTCTGTGTGTACCGAATGGCCCGCAGTAGTGGCCCCGGCACCCCATACTCCCTAAGCACCTCCCACAGAATTTCTCGGGGAACACGGTCATAGGCCTTCTCCAAGTCCACAAAACACATGTAGACTGGATTAGCGAACTCCCATGCCCCCTCATTTATCTGTGAGAGGGTAAAAAGCTGGTCCACTGTTCCACAGCCAGGACGGAATCCGCATTGTTCCTCTTCAGTCCAAGGTTCAACCATCTGCCGGAGCCTCCTTTCCAGCACCCTGGCATAGACTTTCCCAGGGAGGCTGAAAAGTGTGATACCCCGATAGTTGGCACACACTCTCCGGTCCTTTTTCTTAAAGATAGGGACCACCACCCTAGTTTGCTAATCCAAAGGCACTGTCACCGAGGTCCATGCAACATTGCAGAGGCGTGTCAGCCATGACAGTTCTACAACATCCAGGGCCTTAAGCAGTTCCGGGCAAATCTCATCCACCACTGGTGCTTTGCCACCATGGAGCTTACCAACTACCTCAGTGACATCCACCAGGGAAATGGACTCCGATTGCCCGGAAGCCTCTGGCCCTGACTCCTGTAAGGGAGGCTAATCTCTCAGGTTTAGAAGTTCCTCAAAGCGCTCTTTCCACCTCCTGACAATGTCCTCATTAGAGGTCAGAGTTTAAAAGAGAAAAGAGACTTTACAGAAATATTCACTTTTCAAACTGAATGTGAGACAAACACAAGACATTGAATCAATTCAGCAGCTCACCATGTATTGCTAAATGATAGGATTCAATCACTGAACTGTGGGAGCCAAGCAGTCCTGAAAAACTGGAGGGACATAATAAAATGTGGCTTTCAGACAAAAATACCAACCAACCAACGTCAGCAAAGGCTCGTCCTGAGCAGGGTCATGGCAGGCTGGAACCTCACCCGGTAGCACAGGGTGCAAGGCTGAAGGGGGAGGGGACACACCCAGGACGGGACGCCAGTCCGTCGCAAGGCACCCCCCTCCCCCCCTTCTAATTTTCATGATTATTGAAGAAATGACAAAAGGAGCAGGATGAAACAGGAAGTCAAATATATGAGGTCAATGTGAGGACTGATCTCAAACCAGCAGGCTGTAACACAGGAATGGGCTCAATTTAAATCTCTTCAAACTTTTAGTTTACTAAAAAAGACAAACCATACCCAACACTACAGCCATGAAAGCTATCTGGTAGACATGCTATTTTAGAGGTCTGGGTTGCTGTTTTGGACCTGAAAGGTTGTGGGTTTGAATCCCACCTCCAGCTGTAGCACACTTCAGCAAAGTACTAAAACTAAAATTGCTCAGCTGTGTAAATTGGTAAATAACTGTAGGTAGATGAACGTTGTAGGTCACTTTGCAGAGAAGTGTCTGCTATATTAATAAATGTAAATATTTCACTTCCTTGTAATTTTGTTGGAAAAAAAAGCCTTTCTGGGGCATAAAGCTGTCCCTGCATGTTCCATGTTCATGACAAATATGATGTAATCTAATGATATAAATACAAGTAAACACAGTGAACAGGGAGGACCAGCACTGAGAACATGAGCAAAGTCAACAAAATAATAATCAGATCTACACAATATGTACTGTATGTGTCTGTCTGTCTGTGTCTCAATAGAATTGATGTTCTCTACCTCTAACAGTACTTTTGTATTACAGTAAAGACTGTGACCACAGTGTCCCTCATTTACTAACATAAGAGAGACCTGAGAAAGTCAACAAACATTTGACACTGGATCTACCCCTCGGTCTTGACTTTTTAATAGCAGTAGTTGTTGTTCTGGGGGTGCGGGGGCATGGTTGTACTTTGAGTTTCTTGTTACAATTACAGATGACAAACAGGAACAGGGACACTATATCAGTGCAAAGGCAGACCTTAGATACTGTCATGCAGGGTCGAGAGAACCGGGACGGCAGGACCCAAGTGCGGAGTCTTTCTTCTGGATTCAGGGGATAAGGCAAGTTCTCGGAGTTGGGGACAGGCGAATGGTCGGTCGATTGGCGGTCGGAGTCAGAGCCAGCAACCGTGGACGAGGTCAGGGGACGAAGCAAAAGGTCGGTCGGTCGCCGGTCCAACCCACTGCGCCACCGCACCCCCCATGACCTAAAGCAGATGTTTCATATAGATTTTTTGGAGACACACTTCAAAACATGTAGGGCAAAGTGCAAGTTTTAAGACACAGTACGTTTTACTGTCACCTTAATAGCACTGATTCTCTACCTCTAACTGTACTACTGTATTTCAGTAAAGGCTGTGACCTCGGTGTCCCTTCTTTCTTGACTGGTTAGTGAATTCAGGAGATTAGAAAGTCAATAGAAACTTGATATTTGACCGAACTCCCTCAGTCTTGACTTTTCTTCTTGTCCCACACTCACTCCTGCAGGAACATGTCCCAGTCATTGCTGTCATGGGCTCAGGAGGAGGTGAAAGGGCCATGGTGGGACTGCTGGGCTCTTTGGCTCAGATGGCAGAGAAGAAACTGCTGGACAGCATCACCTATCTGTGTGGAGTGTCAGGGTCCACCTGGTAAATGGGCAAAATATTTTGAAAACAATTACAAATACAATAATGAGCAGTAAATAATATCAATTTATTTTTGTATTCATGTCAGGTGTATGGCATCACTGTATGAAGATCCCTGCCGGTCTTTGAAAGTACCCACTGACAAGGACAAACTTATGGAGAGACTCTCAGATGGAGAATTCAATAGATCAGATATGCTGGACTGGCTAAATGAAGCTGTAGAAGATGAGAATTACTCACTGACTGATTTTTGGGCAGCGACTGTTGTTCACTGGACTGTGAAAGAGAACAGTGACTAAAGAAAAAAACATAGCTTGAGTGACTGGACAATTGCTTTTGTATGTTATCTTTAGAGGGGGTGTGGTGGCGCAGTGGGTTGGACCACAGTCCTGCTTTCCAGTGGGTCTAGGGTTCGAGTCCCACTTGGGGTGCCTTGCGATGGACTGGCGTCCCATCCTGGGTGTGTCCCCCTCCGGCCTTACGCCCTGTGTTGCCGGGTAGGCTCCGGTTCCCCGTGACCCTGTATGGGATGAGCGGTTCTGAAAGTGTGTGTGTGTGTGTGTGTGTGTGTTATCTTTAAATTAGTTTTAATGTGTGAAAGAAAATTAATACTGGATGTGGTGCACTGTTCTGACAAAATGTTTTTTCACTTTAGATAGATAGACACCATCTCTCAGAGCAGAAAGACAGAGACACAACAAACCCATATCCCATCTACACAGCCATCGACAAGGGACTGAAAGAAGACCATCAGAAAACATGTGTGTACAATATCTGAACAGACAAAACCTCTGCGTCACAGACTGAGCTCTAACAGGCAAGTTGGTAGCAAGGAATCAGTAAGATACCGGCAAAATACGACCAATGAAGTGCTGAACCTTGTTGCTGTTGTTGCCTGTCACATGCATTTTACTTTGTACTGCTACATTGCTTCTTCTGGTCTAGTATTCCGTTAATACTTTTTTTGAACTAGACTGGGTGCCGGGAAAGGCCTACCGGTATCTGTTTGTCATTAACTAATAACGTTTCTTTTATCAAAGTATGACAAGTACACGTAATTGGTCGTGAAAAGTAAATGCACTTATTGTTTTTAAAAATCATTTCTGTAAACTTTTTGCTTACCATACAGCTATCTGGCATTCTGTGGTGTTTGGTACCTTCTGTTGGAAACCAGATGGAGTGAACCATTTGGGGTATTTCTAGGTGGGAGTCCTTGGGCACAACCAACTAGACAGGGGTGTTTTATTGTGTAATGTGATAGATGTTTTTATAAGTTGTAACGTAGGGATATTTATAGTAGAAAATGTTTTGTATTGTTTGTATGTTTTAGTATTTATGTTGAATGTAATTTTTGGGGAAATGTACTTTGGAATAGTTGAGGCTGTTATGGTATAACCAGAAGGGTGGAGTTACTGCTATATAAGTTTGTATTAGGGCACTAGGAGTGGTGGCCAATTGGTGCAAACTTATGCAGACAGACTCTCGTGCAGTAAACGGGAGAGCTATACATTGCTGTTGATGCAAGGGGTTAAGCCCATGGCTCATAGGCCTTATGTTCTTTGTAACTTAATGTTTGTTTTGTATTTGGCTGTGGTTGATGTGTTTTGAAGAATACCTTTTAGTAAAGAAAAATAAACCTTCTTTTAGTCCAACTACTTCAATTCTCCACTGCTGCCTCCATCCGTCGTCCATACCCTCATAGTCTGCTCTCATGATATTACTGTTTTGGTGTCTAGGTCTAGGTATTCTTGTTCTTGTGTCTCTGTCACCCACAACCGCACACCAGACATAAGCACCTGGTCGTAGTCAGCAGGGCAGGGTATAAAGGCTCCCGGTCCACCACTGTCAGATCACGGAATCTTGTATGAGACAACCGTCCCACCTGCGTTCTTCAGCTTTACCCTCACCTTGCCCAACCTTTGCCTTGCATTCCCCTCCTTGTTCCCTCGTTCACCTCCTCGACCCCGAGTCCTGCTTTCTACAGTTTTGACCTTTGCCTCACCTCACTGACCATGACTTAGGATCATCCCTTGGAACAACATTCGCAGCTTGATTCCGGATCCGGGCCTATCCCCGACCACGAGTATTGCTTTGCGCCTTGAGCTTCCACATAAACGACCCTGCACTTGGGTCCCACCTCTGGTATCCAGCCCCTGGGTCTAACAGTCCCTATGTATTGCTTTTATCTGCTAAAACTGATTTGGAGCACGCCAAGGCTGCCCGGGGAGGGTGTAGAGACGGGGGCAAAGCAGCCACAGCTGGGGCTGATTTCACTCCCTATTTCTTCCCCGGTGCCCAGCAGTAGAGAAAACAGATCGAGGAGCAGAACAAGGCGAACCCGATCCCAGAGATGACGCCCCCATCCCGACAGACCCGACTCTCCCAGTCCCCCGACCAGCACGAAACCTCTCCTTACTTGTTCCCTGGTCCCCGTTTCCCGTCTCCCGTCTCCTTCCTTCTCCCCTGTCTAAGGGCAAATAAAAGCCCACAGCAACGGGCGACTGCATCTCCTGTCTCCTGCCTCGTCTCTTACGTGGTTTCTTAATTTATTAGTTTCAATTGATTTGTATGTTGAATGAAAATCATGACTCCAGTCATGTCGGCTTAAGAGCATTTAGTTGAGAGCTCTGTGTACTTTTTATTAGTATAAATATGACCACATTGAACTATCATAGGGAAAATGTATTAACACTGAGACACAAACAAAGGGCATTGGTAGTATAGTGGCCAGAGGTGCTGTCTTTGGACTCAAAAGTTGCAGGTTCAGATCTTGTATTTTGCTGTAATACCCTTAAGCAAAGTACTTACCCTAAATTCCCAAGGTGTAGAAATGGATAAATCATTGTAAGTTTCTTTGGAGAAAACTGTCTACTAAATGAATAAATGCAGTGCTGTATTTTTTGTGTTCACAAAATTCAAGGAAACCCCTCACTCTTGTCTACAGCAACAAATTAATTGTGTTATTTTGATTTGTTTTAGAGTGGCTTCAGACCACTGAATTCCTGTCTTGCAGACCCCAGGTTCGAGGTCAGCCCTGAAAGAAGCTGGATACACCCATGTGGGCGCCTATGTAACCACGTCCCTCTTTGGGAGCCAGTTTGAGGAAGGACTTGTGAAGAAACAGACCGAGGAGAAGGACATGTTGTATCTGCAAGGTCCTATTTGCCGTCCTTCTCTTAATTATTGCAGAAAAACTGCAACAGCTATCAGGGTAAACCATGGTAACTGTCTCATAACCATCAGATCCTAGGTTTTCCTACACTGATCTGGGTTTTCCTATTTCACCAATATTTCTTTCACTTATTGGGAAAACTTTTTTAAAATTTTACTTTGAACTCCATTTTTATAATGGACAGTCTACTGAAAGTGAATTAATGTCACTTCCTTTTCTCAGATATTTTTTCAGTGATGACCAGTGAACAGAGTGCTGCGAATGTGGGTGAGCTGTTATCACTCAGTGCCTTCCACATTCATCCCAGTCCTGAGTAGCTCTCTCTCTATAACTGTCACTCCTTTTTTTCATGAACTCCCCATGAAGATCCTCTTACATCAGATACTGAGTCATCTTATCCAGTTGTATGACAAATATGATGATGATGATGATCACGGCTGCTCTCTGCTACTGGATCATCTGAAAGAACAACCAGGTGCAGTGGAAGAGTGAAATGTGTAAATCTGTCATTTTTTTTAAACACACACACACAGACACCCACACACACATATATACAAACATAGTACTATTGTATGGTGTACCTTTCTCAGTTCCATTACATCACACTTGGTTTACAGTCATGGCCTTTGTCCAAGGTCATTTGCAATTGTACATTTTTAACAGTATAAAATTTCTTATGACAACAATTGTTATGATTGATGAAACTGGAGCCCAAACCAGCAACACAGGGTGCAAGGCTGGAGGGGGAGGATAAACACCCTGGATGGGATGCCAGCCTGACACAAGGGACCCCAAGCAGGGCTCGAACCCCCGACCCATCGGTGAGTAGGCCTTGGCCAAACCTGCTGTGCCACCGCACCCCTATACACTACACAGGTGTGAGATAATGAACAAAGAGAATATGTAAGAAAGAGCGGGATGCTGAGGTATTAGTGACAAGTTCAGTTGCTGTGGGATGGGACATTATTGGTCTTTATTCAGATAGGTTATTCATAGTTCAGAGAAAAACCTATATTACTTTTTCGTAATCAGTTTCACTTCTGTCTGAAGGACACTTCACTTCCACAGAATTCATTTTATATTTTATGGGGGGTTATAACTTACCTGACTATAAAAGAGGGCTAGCAGGTTTTTCCACACTACAGCTTTTCTTGAACACATTCAAGACACACACACACACATTTTCAGAACCGCTTGTCCCATACGGGGTCACGGAGCCTAACCCGGCAACTCAGGGCGCAAGGCTGGAGGGGGAGGGGACATACCCAGGACGGGATGCCAGTCCGTCGCAAGGCACCCCAAGCGGGACTCGAACCCCAGACCCACCGGAGAGCAGGACTGTAGTCCAACCCACTGCGCCACCGCACCCCCCACATTCAAGAGATTCAGCAGCTACTTGCACGGTAAATTGAAATCCTTCTACAATCTGTAAAACTAACAAGTAATTTGCTTTATTACATACATAATAATTATTAGATATACTGCATATAGAATCACTTCTGCTATTAATAAAACCAATTATTTGTCTGTATGCATTTCCATGTTCTTGTTGCACAGATTCTATATTTACATTCACATTTATTCATTTAGCAGACGCTTTTGTCCAAAGGGACGTACAACTCAGAAAAGTACAATTTCCGCATTATATTAAGAGAAAGAGACATAGCTGCAGACATGTGACTCAAGTAAACCCAGTTTGATACCTACCACTTGCTGCACCGAGGTTCATCGTTCGAGTAGGTGCATAAAAACACAGGATACACAAAACCTGATACCCTCCTACCAATTTTTTGTTTTTAGAAATTAGAAACACAAGCAAGCAAAAACGATGTTGGAGTAGTGGCTGAATAAAGGCTTTATCTGGTGATGCTCATGAAGTTACAGTGCATGAACATTTACACCATACATAAGCTGGAGAGGTCTTGGGTGAAATGGGTCCGGAAAAGATGAGTTTTTAGACAGAGTTCTTCTTGAATGCAGACAGAGTTTCTGCAGTTCTGAGCGACTGGGGAAGGTCGTTCCACCACAACGGAGCCAGAACCCAGAACCTCCGTGCTTTACCTTTTGTGAACAGGACCACCAAGAGAGCAGAAGTAGACAAGCGAAGGGGTCTAGCAGGGGTGTAGCGGTTGATCAAAACCTGTAAATAGCTGAGAGTAGTTCTATTGATGCATTTGTAGATAATAACCAGGGTCCTGAATTTGATTCGGGCAGTTATAGGAAGTCAGTGCAGAGAAATGAGAAGAGGAGATACGTGGGAACGCTTAGGCAGATCAAACACGACTCGCGCAGCAGCATTTTGTAGAAGCTGCAGAGGTTTAATGGCAGTAGCAGGAAGGCCCCACAGGAGAGAATTGCAGTAGTCCAGGCGGGAAGTCACCATGGCCTGGACAAGTAGTTGGACAGAGTCAATAATGAGGTAGGGACGGATCCTACGAATATTATGCAGGATGTATCTGCAGGACCGGGTTGTGGCTTTGATGTGCAGAGAGAAAGACAGACTCGCATCAGTTGCTACTCCCAGACTCTTAGCCAGGGATGTAGGCAAAATGAGTGAGTTGTCCAGTTTGATCGATAGATCGTGACACAAGGACGGGACAGCTGGGAGGTAAAGAATCTCTGTTTTGGAAAGGGTGAGTTGGAGGTGGTGATCAGACATCCACGAAGAGATGTCCGACAGGCAGGCAGCAATCCGTGCGGAGATGTCTGATGCACCAGGTGGAAAGGAGAGGAAGAGCTGAGTGTCATCAGCACTGCAGTGGTATTTGAATTCATGGGAGGCTATGACAGGACCGAGGCAGGAGGTATAGATTGAGAAAAGAAGAGGACCCAATACCGAGCCCTGCAGGACACCAGTTGAGAGAGGCAGAGTAGAAGAATGAGAGCCCCGCCAGACCACTTGAAAGGATCTGTCAGATAGGTAGGACTCAAACCATCTTAGTGCCACACCTTTGTTCCCAAGCCGGTTAAGAGTGGAGAGAAGAATCTGATGGTTGACTGTGTCGAATGCCGCAGACAGATCAAGGAGAATGAGGACCGAGGAGAGAGAGGTGTACTGCTGTACTTATTTACTACAGTTACTGTATGTGTACAATTCTCTGCATCATTTCATAGTCTTTTTCTATTTAACTTTATTTTACAAACAGCACATTTGATTTGTTAATTATCATTTTCAGGTGCATGGCATCACTGTGTAAGGACCCCAAATGCTCTGTAAACGTAGCTGCTGACAAGGACCAAATTGTGGAGAGACTCTCAAATCGAAGTTCCAGGGTGTCAGACATGCTGAAATGGCTAAGTGTAGCTGTGGAAGATGAGAATTACTCACTGACTGACTTCTGATTTATTTTGTTTGAAATAGTCTTTGGCCCACAGTTGGATAGGGCATTCTTTACCTTCTTTAAGGGCAGTCTGAAAGTCTTTCTTGTAACCACTTGTCCCAAGCAAGGTCGCAGCAAACCGGAGCCTAGCCCAGCAATACAGGGCACGGGGCCGGACGGGAGGTGACACACCCACGGGTGGGATGCCAGTCTGTCGCAGGGCACCCCAAGCAGGACTTGAACTCCAGACCCAGTAGAGAGGAGGCCCTGCCCAAACTGGCCACACCCCCCACACCCCCCAATCTAGAAGTGTTTTACAATACTTACCCTTTGTATTCCATCATTACAGATTGTTGATATCACTCTTTCCTTCTTGTGAAGAATTTGCAGAAGACTTAGCAAGAAAGAGCTTTCGTGGAGGGTCATATCACTAATCACACAAACTGAACAAAGAAGTCTATTAAAATACAGTTAGGTGGAACACAAAAACACACTTTGCCGTGTGATGGAAATCTCTGCTTGTCAGCATTTTATTTGCACTGTTAGTCATTTACATCACATACACCACCCTCATTCACTAAATCTACCCACTCCAATCCTCAAGTGTTTTTCTTTTTGCCAATGATATTTTCTTAGTCCTTGTGGAAGTGCTGATAGAAGTGGTGAAAATGTAAATTGTCATAATAGAAAATGTGCTCATTTACGTGATTATGTTCTATGTAATAAGGTTTCGAACAGTAGAGCTATTGCAATAGGTGGATACAGTGGTGCAGTGGGTTTGACCTTTGCCTGCTCTCTAGTGGGTTTGGGGTTCAAGTTCTGCTTGGGGTGCCTTATGGCAGACTGGTGTCTCATCCTGGGTGTGTCCCCTTAATGCCCTGTATTGCTGGGTTAGGCTCTGGCTCACTGGGCCCCTGTATGGAACAAGTGGTGCAGACAGTGTGTGTGTATGTGGCAAGATGACTCAGGGGGCACAAAGGTCAGAGAACAGAAGTGCTGGTTTATTTTCATGGTGCTCAGGAATTAAGGGGACAGGGATGCAGACAGAGGGTGTTTTGTTGTTTTTAATTTGTTTTTCCTGTCTCCTTATCTGGAAAATTTATCCTCTTCTCCCTCTTCCCCGCCTCGCCTCCCTTGCAGAGCAAACCCGTCAAAGCATTTTCACAAACTCCATCTGTTACTGTACTTATTTGCTACAATTACTCTATGTGCTCAATTCTCTGCATCACTTCGTAGTCTTTCTGTTGAACTTTATTGTATAAATGGCACATTTGATTCGCTAAATTTAATTTTCAGGTATACGGCATCACTGTATGAGGACCCCAAATGGTTTATAAATGTTTGTGTCTAACATCAGTTAGTCAAATGTTTGTCTTAGTATATAATATATAGTAGGGAGCAGGACCTGGCCAAACCCGCTGCGCCACCGCGCCCCGCTCACCTTACTTATTAGCACATTTCACATTTCTGAACCGCTTGTCCCATACGGGGTCGCGGGGAGCCGGAGCCTACCCGGCAACACAGGGCGTAAGGCCAGAGGGGGAGGGGACACACCCAGGACGGGACGCCAGTCCGCCGCAAGGCACCCCAAGCGGGACTTGAACCCCAGACCCACCAGAGAGCAGGACCCGGTCCAACCCACTGCACTACCGCGCCCCGCTCACCTTACTTATTAGCACATGATTTTTGCAATGTCATTTGTCTGCCAGGGGGGCGCGGTGGTGCAGCGGGTTGGACCGAGTCCTGCTCTCCGGTGGGTCTGGGATTCGAGTCCCGCTTGGGGTGCTTTGTAACGGACTGGCGTCTCGTCCTGGGTGCATCCCCTCCCCTTCCAGCCTTGGTTAGGCTCTGGCTCCCCGCGAGCCCGTATGGGACAAGCGGTTCAGATGATGTGTGTGTGTGTGTGTGTGCATTTGTCCACCACTGTTTTCATTTTCATTTATCGACTACATTGCAGCATCATCTCAACCATTCTTTTCTAAATATGTGTTCATTCTTGTCTAATACATGCTTGTACTGTCAATGTCTGAATCTGAGCTTCGTCACAAGCAATTCAATGCCAAGTATACCCAGTGCAACTGTGCAAATGACAAATGATTCTCTCTTTCTCTCTCTCACACTTTAATAAAATAGAAAATCCTTCAAAGATTTATCAAACACTTGAAGGGAAGTCAACAATCCGCAGCTTTGGAGCCAAAGTCTTTCTGGTTACCGGGAAGCAATGTGTTGTCAGAGAGTATTTTCTTTAGCAGGCTATACAGTGATTCAACTCAAGTGTAACAAAAAATAAAAATAAAATATTACTTCTTCTGGGTGTTTCAATATGTAGTTAGTATTTCAATGTGCAGGACATGGCATATTGTAGCGCTCTCTGTTCCAATGGGGCGAAGAAGGACACACAGACACCGTTCATTACGAACATTTATTGGATCACTGTCACACAGCAAGAGGGATCGTCGCAAACATAAGGAAATGCTCTTGGTCCAAGGACCCCTTTTCCTCAAGGACCTGCACCATAAACCGGGTTTCCCAACCTGCTTAGCCCTTTTCAAGCTTTCCTTCTCCCACACTGTCCAACAGACCCTCAACCCCCTTATATTCCTCGTGAGGCCCCACAGCAGTTGAACAACTATTTCACATTTTATCCACAATTCTCTACTGTTTACAATGAACATTTTTTCCCGCTCAAACATGACACTCCCCAGTAACGTGGGTTGTTACAATATATATTAATAATAACACAAAAAAAAAACATAGCATTTTTTTGGTACCGATACTGTAGCGTATCGCTTAATCTTTAATGGTGTCCAACCCTACTCTTGGACCAGATGTGGGGATCTCCAACCACAGAAGTAGAAATATATTTATTCATTGAGCTGATACTTTTCTCCAAAGCAGCTTACAATGTTAAACCACCTTGAACCAACGTTAAATCAATTATTTACCCATTTACACAACTGGGCAATTTGACTGGAGCAGTTTAGGGTAAGTACCTTGCTGAAGGGTAGTACAGCAGGAGGCGGGATTCAAACCCAAGACCTTCACATTTAAAAAGAGCAGCTTTATCCACTATGTTACCAGAAACTAAACACAGTGCAGTGTCACATTTGCCTTTATCTCCCACCTGCCACTGCCACCACTGTAGTGTCCCTGATTCTCTGCTTCACCTCAATTTCTCAAGTAAAATTGTCACTTTAAAGAGAGGTTGAAAACTGTCAACAAGGTCAGTTGTCCATGGTCTAATGTACACTGCTGATCAAGGGGCTGAGGGAGCAATTGGCCAAAAAGTGTATATTTTAATGTATTTTAGCTATATCTATATGTATGCGTATATGTATTTTAGCTAGCTCTTTTAACAACACTTCAGATTCAGTTTTGTGGTTCAGCTAATAAATAGAAAGACAACTGTATATGATTATATTACTGCAATTTCTTTTAGATCTCCTATGAGATGACCTCGATAATATGTCATCAGATACAGTATTTTATACTGGTCTTTTCAAAAAACATTTTCAATTGTTTTTGGGACATTTCTGGACCTTAAAAAAGAAGTAAGTCTGTCATCTTAACAGTTCGTCTAATCATGCAAATTTTTTCGATAACCTTTCTATGAAGAAATGACTCATTTGACTGATGACGAGACCCTTGATTGTACATGTTTGTTCCATGGAACTTTCTTTCAATCTGACAAGGGAACGTGAGTGTTGACATTCATGGTTGGGCGATAGTTGAGGGTACATACAGTATATATACTCCCACTGAAGTTCAGCTGTTGTTCATCTACTCAGAGAACTCAGCTTCGATCCAATTAAAAACAGGACAGACAGAAGCAAACAGTAAGATAGAAGGTAAGATGAAAATTGTTACATATTTTAATATTAAGATATTTGCTCAATGTTAACATTTAACTGCACAAGTTACTTCTTGTATTGTAATTGTAAAATGTCAAAATTTAATTTAAATGACTGTATTATTGTCTAAACTACTAAGTACTGAGGCATCTTTGGTTTAAAGGACACAATTTCCACAGAGTTAATTTTATAGTTTTGGCGCGCTCTTACCATGGTATGAAACTCTGTTAGTACGTTTTTCCACACAACAACATTCAAGGACATTCAGCAGCTCATTTGCACGGTAAATTGCAATCCTTCTATAACTTATAAAATTAACAAGTTATTTGTTTGATTACAAGTATGATTATTATTAAATATCTTAAACATATAATTTGTAATTTTAAATAAAATTACTCGTCTGTAATGGGGGGTACGGTGGTGCAGTGGGTTGAAGCAGGTCCTGCTCTCCAGTGGGTCTGGGGTTCGAGTCCTGCTTTGGGTGCCTTGTGATGCATTGGTGTCCCGTCCTGGGTGTGTCCCCTCCCCCTCCAGTCTTACGCCCTGAATTGTCGGGTTAGGCTCCGGTTCCCTGCGACCCCTGTATGGGACAAGCGGTTCAGAAGGTGTGTGTGTGTGTACTTGTCTGTATGTATTTGCATTTTCGAGGTGCACAAATTCTGTCTATTGTGAACTATTTCTGCTCTCTTCCATTACTTATAAAATATAATTATAAAATATAATATAAATATAACAATAGTTCCATTGCATTATAAAAATATAAAACTGACTGAATGCCAGCAATATTTTTTTGCCTCTGCAATTCTCATTATTTTTTATAGCACTGATTTTGAACATACGTATATATATATGCAGAAGAATATTTCTTAATATTTTAGCCACTTCTCACCATCACTATTTTTCAGAAAATTTGGTGTTTCTTGAGTTTAATACTTTTAGAACAGATATTAATATATGGACTCGAATAGAAATACATGGTAAATTATCTAGACGTAAATTAAAACAACTTGGACAAAATTATACTGCTTTCATGGATTCTCAGTTGAAAATCTCAATTAAGAATCAAGCAAGTCCAGACTTTCAGAATAGTACTCAAAGTAAGAAGTGGAATACATTTTTCTTACATAAGATACAGAAATTTGGCTTAAGTTTATTTAATATTAAGGATTCATTTTAATACAGATAAGAGCCATGCAAAAATAAAAATGTTTAACCTCTTGTTGTAGATACATCTAGAGTCTCATATTATTAATCGACTGGATCATTAGTCGACTGTAGTCGACTGTCTTCTTTGTCTGTATCTTTTTTTTTTTGCCTTATGGCTGTGTTAAAGAGCTCTGTGTCACTGCGTGAGAAGAGCACTCTATAAAAATAAATTGAATTGAACTGAATTGAGCTGAATAATTATAAAATCAGAAATAAATGGTAAGGTTGTTTTCATGGTTGTACTTTGACTTTCTTGTTATAATTACAGATGACGGACAGGAGCAGGGACGCTGCATCAGTGCAAAGGTAGCCCTTAAATACTGTATATTTTCATGCTTATGATTTCAAAAGTAACTAGTGATTGATACATAGAATAATACAACACTGAAGTGATGAGGCCAATTCATATTCAGTACATTAAAAATAGCTTGTCTTTGTGTCAGTGTGAATTTAGATGTGATGAAACTGCCCAACAGACTGATAAAATTATACTAATGAGAAAATCTGTTGTTTGCTATTTTAGTTTCCCTTTTCGGAGGTATGTGCGTGTGCCTAAATCCCTTAATCTAAAAGAGGAGGAATATGTTAAAGGGAGACAAGCAGTGGTGGAAAAATGTCTGAAGGACAATGGAATTAAATATAGACAGGTATGTCCTCCATGCAAACCTGAGCCTTTCAACCTCTTTGTCTTGAGTTGACGACCTAAAGCAGATGTTTTATATAGATTTTTTGGAGAAAGACTTCAAAACATGTAGGCCAAAGTGCCAGTTTTGACTTTTCTTCTTGTCCCACACTCCCTCCCGCAGGAACATGTCCCTGTCATTGCTGTCCTGGGCTCAGGAGGAGGTGAAAGGGCCATGGTGGGACTGCTGGGCGTTTTGGCTCAGATGGGAGAGGAGAAACTGCTGGACAGCATCACCTATTTTTGTGGAGTGTCAGGGTCCACCTGGTAAACGGGGAATATGTACACCTCATTACACATTCAGTAACAAATAAATGAAAATGAATAAACATTAGCAATAGGACACCAGTCCATCACAGGGTAGCCACACATGCCCACAGTCAAACACACCAACTCACCTCAGTTGCATGACTTTGGACTGAGGGAGGAAACCAGAGTACCCAGAGAATCTTCCCATCCCTCATAGAGTAGGTCTGCCAAAGCATGTTCATGATCTCCTACTGCTGCTGTACTTATTTACTACAGTTACTGTATGTGCACAATTCTCTGCATCACTTCATAGTCATTCTCTTGAACTTTACAAACAGAAGATTTGATTTGTGAATTATCATTTTCAGGTGCATGGCATCACTGTATGAGGACCCCAAATGGTCTATAAATGTAGCTGCTGACAAGAAAAAAATTGTGGACAGACTCTCAAATGGAAAATTCAATATATCAGACATGCTGGAGTGGCTAAGTGAAGCTGTGAAAGATGAGAATTACTCACTGACAGATTTTTGGGCTGCAACTGTTGTTTACAACATCATAAAAGAGGTCAGTGATGAAAGCAAAACACAGAATGAGGGATGTGTAATTGTTAGGTGTCAGGACTCCACACATTTGCATTAAATTAATTTTAACATGTATTTAATTATTTGAACTATTTAATTTTAAGATGTATTAGAAAATTGCATCAGCTGTGTGATATTTTGTTGCATAATTTTTAATCCCTATAGATAGATAGACACCATCTCTCAGAACAGCAAGACAGAGGCCCAACCAACCCATATCCCATCTACACAGCCATCGACAAGGGACTGTATGAAGACCATCAGACATTATGTATGTACAGTACATTTTGTTCTCACTCCTGGTCCTCCCTGTTCACCATGTTTACTTGTATTTACAGTATATCATCTGATCTTTTAATCAACTAGTCTCGATTGAGAAGCATGTTCACTAAATGGTTTGATTCTACACAAGTATTTTGTAGATCATTATGTGCAGTTTTATGAAAAATATTTGTACCTTTGCATTAATGAGAAGATAAGTCAATTTTAAAAAAAAATTTCTATATAGTACTCAACCTATTGAAACTGTAAATGGACAGCAGGGTGCATTGGTTTGAATGTTTGGTTAGAGGCTTTGGAGTTGCAGGTTCTAATCCCTCCTCTTCCTGTAGTGCTCTCAGCTAATAATTTTTCCATTTTTATTCAAGTAAAAGGAAGCCACTGTTTGCCTGTCAGTACAGCAGACAAACTAGACAATCCTGGCTGATAAAGGAGAAGGCAGAACACAACATTGGCAAAGTCTCTCATTTCTCTTTTTTGCCCACTAGTAACTCCCTTGAGGGTGTGATGGTGCAGTGGGTTTGGCCACGGTTTACTCTCCGGTGGGTCTGGGGTTTAACTCCTGCTTGGGGTGCCTTGTAACAGTCTGGTGTCCTCTCTTGGGTGTGTCTCCTACCCTCTGTGTTGCTGTGTTATGCTCTGGCTCACTGTGACCCTGCTTAGGATGGGTGGTTTCAGACAGTGTGTGTGTAATTCCCTTGACATGTCATGAATATGGGACATACAGGGCAGCTTTTATTCCCCTAAAAGACTTTTTTCAATAAAATTACATAAAAGTGACATATTTACATGTACATTTACCAGATGCTATCATCCAGAGAGAAATACATTTCTGAGAAGAATACAAAAAGTACATCACATCAACAGAAAGAGAAATTTGGATGCAAACACATGATTCTTGAGTACAATTTACCAAATCACCAAATAAACCAGTACACACACACAGAAATTGCTTGTCCCAAATGGGGTGGCAGCAAGCTAGATCCCACCCCAGCAACACAGAGCACAAGGCTGGAGGGGGAGGGGACACACCCAGGACAGGACACCAGTCCACCACAAGGAACCCGGAGCAAGACTCAAACCCCAGACCCACAAGAGAACGGGCATAGACCAAACCTGCTGCACCACCGCAGCCCCTACAAACCAGTATATGATACATATAGAGTTTTTAAATCATTAAACAAAAAAATAATACTTAATAATAATAATAATTGAAAAATTACTGAGATTTATCTGGCACGTGGGAGATCAGGAGAGGAAGGAATCCAAAATATATTTTTGTTTTGAGAATTAAATGATGCTTTTTTCCAAAGCAATGTACAATGTTAATCTACTTTCAGCAGTTTACGCATCTTAGCGATTTTAGGGTAATTAACTTCCGCAAGGACACTAGAGCTGGAGGTGGGATTCAAACACACAACCTTTGGGTCTAAATGCAGCAGCTCAAATTTCTTCAATACTTTCTCTACCAGAAATCTTTCTTAAATGTACTTTTTGGTATGATTTGTCTTTTTTAAGAAAGTAACAGTTTGTAGAGGTTTAAAATGAGTCCGTCCCTGTGTTACAGCCTGTTGGTTTGAGATCAGTCCTTATGAAGCTGGTTATTCCCATGTGGGGGCCTATGTGATCACATCCCTCTTCGGCAGCCAGTTTGAGGAAGGAGAGCTCAAAAAGGTTGTCAAAGAGGAAGACATGTTGTACCTGCAAGGTGCTCTTTGTGCTTCTTGTTTTAATAATTGAACTGTTCCAGAGACACCGGAGTGGGTAAGAAAACCTCAGTCATGTCTCTGCAGGACTCTGTGCCAGTGCTCTTGGAGATGGGAAGGAAAACATAACGGAAATATTACAGTGGATTTGGGACTGGATTCACAGTAAGCAAAACATTTATTTGACCTCACATTTTTAACTGCCAATTTTTTTCCTTTTTGATTCTGCGCCTTTTTTAATTTCTTTTATAATTTCATAATCATGCAAATTAAAACCTTTTATTTTTGGCCGAAGGCTACATTTAATTAAGTCCCTCCAACTTTTCAGGGCTGTTTGGGTTCTGCAGCTTAGCGAATGAGTCTGAAAATTCAGGAATACTTGGTGAGCTGCTGTGTTTTTTCAATATCTTGTTTTTATCTCACATTCAGGTCGAACAGTGGATATTTCTGTAACATCTTTTTTCGGTTTTTTAAAGCTCTCAGTGAGGACCCTGCATACCAAGTGCTGGAGTGTCTTGTGCAGCTACGCGATTCTTATGAAAATAACGATGAAAGCGTCGCTCTGCTGCAAAAAATGATAAAATTACAACAAGGTACTAAGTGTTCTGTTTAATACTAAAACTGTGACCGACACCAGTTCAGTCAATGCAGAACAAATGCGACATTTTGTTTTATATATATAATTATTTTACATAATCTTGCCTACAGCATTTTTGTTTATCATATCAAACATAATACATGAAATACAGTATATTATTTATTAGATTTATAATTTAATTGATTATTAATAGCTGTTTTGAAACATGGAAAATAGTTTGAAAATGATTAAATGAATGTGTCTAAATGAATTCCATTTTGTTTTTGCAGGAAGCAACACAAACCATCCCAGAGTTTGTGTTCTGCAAAAAAATGAGTGGCTGAACTTGAATGCAGAGGAGAGACAGACATATGTTGCACATCTTTCCATTGAAATCTGCAAGGCCCTCAAGGGATTGTTTGGTCCTTTGGAAGGAAGTAAGTAGTTTCCCATCAGAAGTTATACCATGTTTACAGTAAGCTGTTTAGAAAGTTGCATTTCTATAATATAATTTTATGTTCAAATGCGTGTATGAGGGTTTTGAAGCTGGTAGTGTAGTTCTTAGAGCTCCCGCCTTCAGACCTACAGGTTGGAATCTTCCTCCAGCTAAAGTACCTTGAGGAAGGTACTTACCATAAATTACTCCAGTAAAAATGTACAACTGTTTAAATGGGTAAATAGTTGCAGGGGGCAAAACAGTGTACGTTGCTTTGGAGAAAAACATCAGCAATATGCAAACTGATTTCTGTTTTCTCTTTTTAACACAGCTTCAGAAATACTGCGGAAGACCATAATAGCTCTTTATAACTGGACCTGGGGCACCAAATTCAACTTCCTGTACAAGTACCCAGCAAAAGGCAAGTGTGGTTCTCATCTCTTGGTGCCTGTTGCTCTCTGTTTTTCTCCAAACTCTCTAACCACTGAGCTGGAGCCACAACCTGAGGACAAAACATTGTGACACGCAGCATTGTGGGTTTGGATGGGGCAAAGAAGGACATGGAGGCAGCATTCATAACAAACGATTTATTCGAACACCGGCACGAGAAAAATGATGCTCTTGGTCCAAGGACCCCGTTTCCTCCAAGATCTACGCTTACAGCCAGCCTTCCCAGCATCCCCAGCCTCTTTTTCAACACACTGACAAACACAGCCACCCCATTATTTTCTGCATAAGTGCCCCCAGTGGTTACACACACATTTAATATTATTTCCCATAATGCAACTATTTACATTAAACCAGTAATGCGGGTCGTTACACAGCCCCCCCGTCAAAAAGAATAGCGCCTGCCCCACAAGTATCCCAACGTCCAGCGCTGTTCTCACGCACATCCGGTCGGGAGTGCAGGTCCCAGACGCTCACCGCTGGTTGTTGGGGCGGGGAAACTTGCAGAAGCCCCCCATGGCGGCGCGCTCGGGGGTCGAGGCGGCCAACCTCGTTCCCTGACCGCCAGGCCTCGGTACCAGTACGGCTCCTTCTCTCCCACGTGACACATACCAGACATGGCGGCGCCCACGACGTGGCTTTCGCCGACCGCCTTGCGCTCCCCGTGGCTGACCGGCTCTTCTGGGACCTTCGCGCCGGCTCTCGGCAGTCGCTCCCCGCTCCGTCGTCGGGGGCGAGCCCCTCTTTCGCGCTCTCTGTCACCTCGTCGTGCGCCTCGCAGCTTGGCCGTCTTTCGGCGAAGGACCGGCCGGCGAAGCCCCCCTCTGCTTGCCGCTCTCGCCTCTGCCGATTCGCCGCACGCCGAGCCCGCCGCGACGCTCATAAGACATAAATTGATAAAATCGGCCGCTTCTTACTGCGCAGCCCTTCTCTTTTTGCGGCGCTTGTTCCGCCACGCCGCTCTTTCGCAACACTCGCCGGGGCTTCAGGCAGAGGGTGGGCGCGGCTTTCTCCCCGAAAGCGACGGGCTCACGTTCCGCGGGAGAATTAGCGTCGGCGGTTTCGCTCACCTCCGACACGGAGCTCTGCCCGTCCACAGACGAGGCACACACTGCTCCGCGTCGTCCAACACGGCGTCCGCCCTGCTCGGGAAAGCGGCGCTCTCCGCAGGGCGACTTTCCTCCGCCTCCGCGGTCGACGGCGGTTCGCTGCCTCTTCCTGCCGCTCCTTCTCTGGGCGCAGGGAGACCCCACTCGACCTGCTCGCCCGTCTTCAGAGGCACCTCGCAGCTCTTCTCCACCGTCCTCGCCCTAGTGTGCGCTTCCCCGGCGTCCCCCTGGACAGTGGACACCCGTGCTCCGCCATAGCTCGTCCGCCTCAGCCTCCACCGTTGTAGGCGCTTCCTCCGCCGCACACTGTTCTTCCGTTTCGCTGTTCTCCCCTTCCTCGTGTTTGGTGTTCAGCTGCTCATTGATCCAGTCTCAACGTCCTGCCCCATCCGCATCCCACTCTGTCACAAATGTGGCGCGCAGCGCCGTGAGTTTAGATGGGATGAAGAAGGACGCGGAGGCAGCGTTCATGACAAAGGATATATTCAAACACCAACACAACAGAAATGATGCTTTCGGCCCGAGGATCCTGTTTTCTCCAAGACCTGCGCTTACAGCCAGCCTTCCTGGCCTGCTTAGCGCCCTCAGACTCTTTTTCAGCACATTCACAAACACAGCCACCCCACTATTTTCTCCGTAAGTGCCCCCAGTGGTTTTACACACACACTTAACATTATTTCCCATAATGCAACTATTTATATTAAACCAGTAATGCAGGTTGTTACAATATCTTTACCTTCACTAACGGATGTGGCCTGATACAGCAGTAAAGCATCACTGGCTCTGCTCTGTGTCCAGCAGGCATCCCACCCCCTCTACTGTCAGATGAAAAGCAATATTTTGAGGATGCAGGAATCCTGTTGAACTCTCCCTATGTGGCTGCCTTACGGCCGGAGAGGAAGGTGGACCTCATTCTTTCCTTTGACTTCAGCAGTGGTGATCCCTTCCTGGTAAGAACAGAGTCAATATTTTAATACTGCTAAATTTCTTTCAGTACATCGACATTGTGGTTTCACATTCTGGTAGATACTGTGATGTCTCATTTGAATTACATGTAACAATGTCACTACTATGATCTCTCCAGACAGTGAAGAAAGCTGCAGATTACTGTAAAGAGGCTGGAATACCATTCCCCTCCGTGGTCATAGAACCAGGAGAGGAAAAGAACCCTAAAGACTTCTATGTGTTCAAAGATGAAACAAAAGCACCCATCGTCATCTACATTCCGCTCTTCAACACTGTCAACTGTGAAGGTTGGGTCATATACCGCCCATCCAATCCTGTACCATCCCCTCCCAAAGATTTTAAAAACAATGCTTTAATGATGGAAAATGTGTATTTACCATATTCCCTTATGGCTGTTCAAATACACACACACATTTTCAGAACCACTTGTCCCATGCGGGGTCGCAGGGAACCGGAGCCTACCCGGCAACACAGGGCATAAGGCCAGAGGGAGAGGGGACACACCCAGGACGGGACGCCAGTCCGGCTGTTCAAATATTTCTTTTAAAACAGGACTCTCTTATATTAATACATGTAGAGTAAAAGAGGAGAAACGTTATCTTCAGAGCCAATTGATATCCAGGTTCCTATGAAATACTGCTTTCAAGTTTCTTCTTTCTTCTGATATTCTAATAGTTTTTTTCCATGTCCCTCTCAGAAAAGATTGAGGAGTGGAGGAAGAGGTACAAAACTTTTCAGGAGCCATACAGCAAGGAAATGATTGAGGACCTGCTGCTGGTGTCCAGTGGGAATGTGAAGAACAACAAGGAGAAGATCCTCAATGAGATCAAGGCAGCATGTGCACGCTTGTCACGCCCGCCAACTCGGTAACAAGCAACACTGGGAGCCGATCAGGGTCCGGGCACATAAAAGGGCAGCCCAGACCATAGGAAGCTGTGGAACCTCGTTCAGCCTCGCTACTCGTCCTGCTCCTCGTACTCGACTTCCTGGTTTGCCACGACTCCTTGCCTGTCTTCTGGATTATGTTTCTCGGATTCTCTCTTCGGACTACGTTCGCACATCGGTTTCTCTTGCCTGTCTCTTCGACCATGTCTTCTGGATTGCCCCTTGAACAGCCTTCCTGTGCTCCGCACTTGGTTCCGGCACACCCGCTCCGGGGAAACACCGTGACAACGCTAATGCTTTAGAAGCTGCTTTTTCATCGACTTCTTTTTGAATCATTTCTAAATTAATCAGCATTTTATTATTTTCTAATCAGAAAAAACGTTACAACCATATATCATTAAATATAATCAATCTCTAGCTTTCACAGACATTCTAATCAAATTTCTTTGAGTCATTATTTTGCATTTTTCATTCATCATTTTTAAATTAGTCAGCATTTTATTCTTTTCTAATCAGAAAAACCTTTACAACCATATATATCCATAAATATAATCAATGTCTAGCTTCCAGATCATGAGACAACATTAAATTTATTCACTGCTTCACTCTTTTGCATTTCTAACCTTTGTTTCAACTGATTCCTAAATAGGAATGTATCCATCTATCAACTTTCAGTAACTGTTTATCCAGTAAAGATCTGGAGCCTATGGTGACCAACGTAGAGCATAAGGTGGGTTACAACCTGTATGGAACTCATGGAATTGTAGGGCGATCACACACTCAGTCTGCCTCACAGGTACACAAACTATGGGCAATTTACAAGTTCATCTGATATGCTAGACAAGCAGTGGGTGGATGGATGGATGGATGGATGGATGGATGCTTTTGGAACATGGGTGTAACCTGGAGCATTCAGAGCCCAGGACCTGTAAGGAGAAAGTACTGGATTCTAACTAGATCAAGCTGTTTGTTTCTAAGTTGGGCAAAAGGCTAAATCTTTTTTGAATTTCATTGAATTACACAAAAGACACAATTTATATAACAAAACATGCTGTACGTAAGCAATTAAAATAATTTGTTAGTAATTTGCTCTTTTCTTGCTGTGCTTTTTTGAGTTCTCCACTGAGCAATGGATATTTTGTGCTATTTTCTGACTTTTGAGAACAATAAACCAGTTGATTTTACCTTTGTTCATTTTCTTAATATGAATGCCATAAAAAGTGTTCCACCAAAGAAAAGAAAAATGCAAAGCCATTTATTCCTGGTATTAGTATTATCCAAAAGGGGCCTAAACTAACAGCATGGTCTCCCTTTGAATGAAACAATTTGTTAAAATTGGGACTTCATGAATCAGCAGGGAAGGTGGCGTGGTGGGTTGGACCGGGCCCTGCTCTCCACTGGGCCTGGGGTTTGAGTCCTGTTTGGGGTGCCTTGCAATGGACTGGCATCCCATCCTGGATGTGTCCCCTCCCCCCTCCAGCCTTACACCCTGTGTTGCTGGGTTAGGCTCCGGCTCCCTGCAACCCTGTATGGGACAAGCAGTTCACACTGTGTGTGTGTGTGAACCAGGAAGGGCCAGAGGACTCATAGTAGGATTCCATGTTGATGAAGCCATGTTTTATAATTACCTGAAAGTCACAACTTATGCTGGACTGCTAGAGAATCTTTAAACTCTTTATATGTTGCTTGAATCACCCTCATATCCCTCATGCTGCAATCAAAGTTCTTCATTGTCTTCTCCAAAATGGATTGCTAAAAACTCGCCCTAGCCCATGTTATAATGTACAGTATATATGACCTACAAATGCATCAGTAGAACTCTACTCCCAGATATCGACAAGAGTTGATCATCCGCTACACCCCAACCAGACTGCTACGCTCTTCCACAACTTCAAGATTGTGCCTGAATCATTCCTTTACACAGCTACTCCTGTAATGTAACATAAATGTTTATATGTTTCCCAAAAAAAATCTATATTATTAGGAAGGTGATCAGGAATCGTCGATATTCAGATAAAGTTTTATGTAGCTACTCGTATCATGAACTTTGTTTCATATGGTGGAAAAAAAAACAAACTAACTGTACTTAAGAATCACACGACTGCCTCTTCTACCAATGTAATGCATACATTGTATTTTCTATGAGATGTATGTAGCTTTGGAGAAAAGCGTTTGCTAAATCAATCAATGTAAATGTGTTTGTTGAATTTCTCAGGTCCTTCTCAACTCAGTAAATAAGGGACACTGAGATCAGTCTTTACTTAAATACAGTAGTACAGTGTGGAATGAAATTCTGTTTTACTCATTCTATTCTGTAACATTATGTTGTGGTGCGGTAATCATGCGAACTTTGTACACGTTTTTGAGCCGTTGTTTGTATCAAGACTGTTCCTCTAAGATAAGAAAGCATGTGAACGAGAACGCCCTAGCGCGATACCAGAAATCGCAACGGCTTCGGTTGGTTAAGGGCATGTGTGCTTAGAATAAGGATTAGAGTGTCCAAAACTGAGGACCTGCATACGTGACTAAATGTGACTGGTGTGTTTGTGATAAAAGGATGTCTTTTGCGTCTACACCTACAGACAAGCCTGGGGTGGAAGCAACAACCCCGCCCCTGTGCGTATAAACATCTGCCTGCTTGCCTGCCTCCGTGCGACTCTCCCAGGAGGCTCACCCATGCGCACGTATTGCGTTAAAGGCTTCTGTAACCTGAGAGAGAAATTGATGTTGTCCTTTCCTACTGCAAAAGTTACAGGTAGAGAACATCAGTCATGATCAGCACCCTCAACACAAAGGTCGAAAGGCTCAAGGTTAAGATGACAGGTTTGTTTTTTTAATTTTTTTAAGATGCAGAAATTTTACCAAGAGTTAATTGAATTAATCCAGTCCCACTTTGGGTGGGTTTTACTGCCAGCTATAGGATGCAGAAACAAGGGGGAGCTTTCAGTCTGCAACAACATTTTTAAAATTAGACAAGACAACTGAAAGTAAACGAATTAAAAATAAACAATTTAAAAATAAATGAAGTAAAAGATATGTTACTTTAAAAAAATATCATAACTTTGTCAGGGACCAAATTTACTGGGAAATAGAAGTTAATGTCTGTATCCACTAGATGGAGCAGCTTTGCCACAACGATTTAGAAAATAGAACTTTTTAAAATGTTTTCAAATAAATGGACTTTCTAACAAATGCAAGATTCACAAAAAAAAAAAAAAAAAAAAAAATGAAAAGCATGGAAACAAATAAAGCCACACCAGATTTCTCCATTCATCATTTCCAATGATTGAAATCTTTATTCAATAGATAAATCCTAAAAACTATTTTTTTTTTTCTTTCATGGATCAGAATGTATTGCCAGCCCACCAAAAATCCTAAAAACAATCATGCTAATAATAACCTGCTCTGGGTCCAAGGACCCCTTTGTCTCCCCAGCATCTATACCACTGCCAAAAACGCTCACCCCATTATTCCCCCGTAAATTCCCCCAGTGGTTGAACACTTTATTTACATTTTACCCACAATCCAACTATTTACATTATGTTTTCCTGCTCAAACTCACGGTAACGTGGATCGTTACAATACTGGAAAAAAGGTTTTAATCTTTTTAAACTTTTTAATCCCAAGGGCCCCCAAATGTGATGATACCATGCAGGGGACCCCTTGTCTAAAATATAAAGGCAGCTCTATATTTTTATGTATAAGGACTTTTAAATAATCTAAAGACATACTATTTCAGTTCATATCACATAGACATGTATCTGAAATGTTGTTTCAGTAACAATTTTCTTTGATTATTTGGAAACTCACTATAGCCTAAAATAATCGTCACAATTTTCCATAGCTTCCGTAGTTCTTTGTATTTCTGAAAAATTGGAAAATACTACTGAACAGGGTACTTTTTCCCACAGTATTAAGGAGCCACTCTTATAAATCACGAAACTATATGTAGATTTGGTTATTAACATCTTTAGGTTAAAAAAAATAAATAATGTAAAAATTATCTTACTGTATTTTTTTTTCTGTGGTTTTCCGCAAACCCCAGTTTGAAAACCCCTGCTCTAATAAACTTTCATCATGAACACTACTTGTGCATCCTTCTTTGCTCCATTTGAATCCAGAGCGCTGCGTGCCGCAATATATTGATGAGAAACGTGGTTTCATATCTGTTTTGACACAAAACCATGGGAAAAAACAGAGGCCTATTGTCTATTATTCAGAAAAATTGGATTTTGTTGAGGTGGCGCTACCAGCTTGTCCCTAGGCAGTGGTTGCTACCACCAAAGCCGTATTGTCAAGCACTGACATTGTTCAAAATGCACCCTCTGACCGTTCAGGTCTCTCAAGCTTCATACAAGCTAGGACATCACAGCTAACTCCTGCCAGATTGAGTCATTATCAGAATTTGCTACTTACACTGGCCAATGTGAACATTAGAAAAACACGTTAACTAGAACTTTTGTGCTGGGGAAGGAACGAAGGTCATGCTAACAACCCTTGAAATTCAAACAGGTGCGACAGAACCGGGGCGGCGATGCTGGAGAGTGAATATCGGACGACAGCGGAGTTGCTCGCAATCTTGACTCTAACAGGCCGTTTCTCGCCAAGTTTACTTTCCTAAGTTTTCCCCAGGTTAGGGACAAGACCAGAGCGCACGTCCACATGGAGAGGCCTACATCAGGTTCTGCTGATGACCACATGTGCCGAAAGCTGAGAGCATCAATTCCTGGATTTATCGGACTCATTGCCAGCTGGTTGCCCCACTATGTTCTTCGTCAAGATATTCAGCTGATGGGACTGATCAGTTGTTCGGATCCTCAGCAACCTCTGCATGAGGATGGACTTCATGGACGAAATGCATTTTTGGCATTAAGAAGAGGTTGTGCAGATGGTATTAATGCTACTGGTTGCTGGATATGTTTTCACATTCCCTGTTCTGTGTCTTCGGGTACACCCCAGTCTCTGGTTCCAATTTCGTTTGTAACAATGGGATGCAGGCTGGTTCCTCTAACTGTTCTATAATGAGTTCTGTGAACTGCTCTGCGTGGCAGGGAACCACAGTTCAATGGCAGTTGCATGAGTTGCTTAAAGGCTATGATTGCAAATATGGTTTCTTTGTTTTTTTCCGCAAATATTATGGTCTAGTGTGAACTGAACTCTCTCTTACCTGACACCATCAAGGAGGATGACAACTGAGTGTGAGCATTTCATGCTCGAAGGGGGAGGTGTTAAAGTTGATTTTACTGCATGCATGCTAAGGTTGACTGCTTGTGCTCTGAAAGACCCTGAGGAACTGCAAAGATGAATGCCTACCGTGAGAAAGAGAAGATACTGTTGAGCAAAACAAGTGTTAGCCATAGCCCCAGCTGTGGTGTGCAAAACTGGGTTGGCGGAAGGGTGGCTGGGTCAACAGGATGTGACTTGTGCTTACAGGGTGAACTTTTTTACAAAATGGAAAATAATTGTCTAGACAAAACAAGTGTTGCTGGAATATTTCTGGCTCCTCCTATGTAATTAATTATGCATGTAGATAAATATGAATTATGCAAATAAAAAGCCCAAGCAGGATACGATCGGGGAGACTCTCCCGTCAGCTGACACCCTGCAAAGGAAAATACTGCATCTGACTGATTGTCCTGCGGCTGAGAAACCCGTAAAGGGAAAATTTCTTCCACAATGTGTTAGTCAGTGAGCATGTGTGATCGTCCTGCAATGGACTCTTGTTCAGAATGTACTCTGCCTCAAGCCTTTCCACTGTAGACCTTATACCACTGTGAGGTCTGTACTGGACAAGTGCTTTCTAACAATGAATGAATGAATGAATGAATGAATTATACATAATTACAGGGGGTCCAGTGGTGCAGTGGGTTTGACTGAGTCCTGCTCTCCGGTGGGTCTGGGGTTCAAATCCCGCTTGGGGTGCTTTGCGATGGACTGGTATCCCATCCTGGGTGTGTCCCCTCCCCCTCCAGCCTTTTGCCCTGTGTTGCCCGGTTAGGCTCTGGCTCCCCGCGACCCCGTATAGGACAAGCAGTTCCAGATGGTGTATGTGTGTGTGTACATAATTACTGCTGAAAATAAATTATGAAACACTACAATAAAACAGTAATGTACAAGTATACCATTGTAAGATAAGAGACAAAGAGAATATGTGAGACAGAGGGGGATGCTCAGGAATTGTCTGGTATTAGGGTAATGAGTGTGTTAGAAGCGTTATTAACTCAAGAAAGTTTTTTTAGGCATTATTGGTCTTTATTTAAACACGTGAGGGGCATTTTGGATCGTTGCGTAAATTATGAAAAAGAAACTTTTATTCCTTATCTGTAATGAGTTTCCCTTCCTTCTCAAGGAAGCTTAATTTTCACAAAATTCCTTTTATATTTTAAGGGGACACGCAACTTACCGTAGTATAAATAGTGTTAGCAGCTTCTTTCACAATACAGCTTTTCTTGAACAACATTCAAGATATTCAGCATCTGATTTGCAAGGTAAATTGCAATCCTATAATTTATAAAACTAACAAATCGTTTGCTTGAATATATAAATAATTATTCAATATGCTGTATATATCATCAGTTGTATTATTAATTAGATATAATTACTTGTCTGTATATATTTGCATTTTCTTGGTACACAGATTCTGTCTCATGAACTATTTTTGCTCTCTTTCATTACTAATTAAATTGAAAGAAGTTATAACGTTATAAATGTAACTGAGTGCCAGCAATATTTTTTCCTCCACAATTATCTCATTGTTTGTTACAGCACTTAGAGTTTAAACACATTTATACAGAAGAATATTTATTGTAATGACTCGTGTTGGGACCCGAATAGGAGAATGTGTCTGTTGTGATTATTTGAATTGTGGGTAAAATGGAATTGTGTTTATCCATTGTGGGGCACGTGGGGGCGTGTGGGGGGGGGCAGCAGGTTTAGCCTGTGCCTGCTCTCCAGTAAGTCTGGGGTTTGAGTCCCGCTTGGGGTGCTTGTAGCAGACTGGTGTCACGCCCTTGGTGTGTCCCCTCCCCCCTCTTGCCTTTTGCCTTATGTTTCTGAGTTAGGCTCCGGCTCCCCGCAACCCTGCTTAGGACAAACAGTTTCTGTGTGTGTATCCATAGTGGTTACATACAGGGATATATAAGGGGGTGATTGACTCCATTGTGAAGAAGGCCCAGCAGAGGTTGTACTTCCTTCTCCAGCTGAGGAAGTTCAACCTGCCACAGGAGCTACTGATGCAATCCTACTCTGCAGTTGTCCAGTCCTGTCCTCTGCACCTCTATAACTGTCTGGTTCGGCTCAGCTATGAAATCGGACATCAGAAGATTACAGCAGATTACAGCAGACGCCAACGTCCGCAAACCAAGCGACCGCACCTGTTCACCTAATCAGCACGGACAGGTATGGGGTTATGGAATCTACAACGCCCACCTACTTGGCTTGTGCATTCAGCGTTCTGTTCCCCAGTACCCTATTCCCTGTTTATAGTTCCTGATTCTCCTGGCTTTTGACCTCGGCTTGTTCGCCTGTTTACTGCATATTGCGTCACCCTCGAAACCACGTTCGCGCCTCGGAAGACCCTCGCCTGTCCCCGACCTCAGTTTCTGCTTGCTCCTGTGTTTTGGCATGGAAATAAAAGCATCCGCACTTGGGTCCAAACCCTATCTCCCGTCTCCCGTCCTCATCACTGGCACCTCATAGCTATACTTCATCATGGGAGTGTGTTTTCTTGAGCAGGCTATACAATGAGCCAAGAGAGTTTCCAGATGTTTTAAAAATAAAAACACTAAGATTCAGCTTAGGTGTAACAAAAAAATATTTTAAAAAATTACTTGTTCAAGTTGTTTCATTGTCAGTATGTAGTTAGTATTTAACGTGCAGTACATAACATATTGTAGCGCCCTGGGTTCCGATGGGGCGAAGAAGGACACACAGGCACTATTCATCATGAACATTTATTGGACCACTGGCACACAGCGAGAGAGATCGTCACAAACATAAGGAAATGCTCTTGGTCCGAGGACCCCTTTTCCTCAAGGACCTGCACTATTAACCAGGTTTCCCAACCTGCTTAGCCCTTCTCAAGCTTTCCTTCTCCCAGCAACTATTTCACATTTTATGCACAATTTCTCAAGTAAAATTGTCACTTTAAGGAGTGGTTTAAAACTGTCAACAAGGTCAGTTGTCCATGGTCTAATGTACACTGCTGATCAAGGTGCTGAAAGAGCAATCAGCCAAAAAGTACATATTTAGCTATATGAATATGTATGTATGTATTATAGCATCCCCCCCACAGAACTACTAGAATCATGCTCTTTACTGAAAGCATACATGTCTCCAACAGCAGTCTTAACAAAGACACTTCAGACAGTACAAACAGAGAACACCTCAGAATCCCCCTGGGTCACTCCCAGCCCCCCTGCTGCACCCTATGGTTAAGGGGTTCCCCCCGGGACTCCCCAGAATCCCACTCTTGAACACTGAACATAAATAGGACGACAACCAATCAGAAACCACACACAACTATGTACACACACATAAACACTAATGCCAACTATTTACACATTTACTCCCCTCAGCGCTGTTACAGTATAATATATTTTAGCTAGTTGCTTTGACAACACTTCACATTCAGTTTTGTGGTTCAGCTAATAAACAGAAAGACAACCGTATATGATTATGTTACTAATATTTGAGTTTCGAACTCATATGAGATGACCAGGACAATATGTCATCAGATACAGTGTTCATACTGGTCTTTTCAAGTAACATTTTGAATTGTTTTGGGGAAATTTCTGGACCTTAAAAAAAAAAAAAAAGAAGTAGGTCTGTCATCTTAACAGTTCAGCTAATAATACAAATTTTTATGTTAACCTTTCTATGGAGAGATGACTCATTTAGGCGATGATGAGACCCTTGATTTGTACATGTCTGCTCCATGGAACTTTATTTTAATCTGACAAAGGGAGCGGAAGTGTTCATTGAATTGGAAATTGTCCTATAAATCTGTCATTCATGGCAGTTGAAGGTACATACAGTATATTTGCCCCCACTGAAGTTCACCTGTTGTTCATCTGCTCAGAGAATTCCACTTCTGTCCTGTTAAAAACACGACACAAGATGAAAATTGTTCACTTTAATTTTAAGATATTTGCTCAATGTTAACATTTAACTGCACAAGACAAGTTACTTTTTGTATTGTAATTGTCAAATGTCAAAATTCCTTTTAAGTGACTGTATTATTGTCTAAACCACAGGTGTCAAACTCAAGGCCCGCGGGCCAAATGCGGCCCGCGAGAGCTTACAAATTATTTTATTATTATTATAAATTTTATTGTCGGGACCTGAAAATGCAACTGTTTTATTGCCTGCGCGATGAAGGCATTTAGCCAGTAGACGGCAGTGTCTGGATATCTGTTTTTTTCCTTCAGTGGCGTTCTGGAGGAGTGATAGGATTAATAAAAAAAAAAAAAATACGAATAGACTCATCATGTCGAAGAAAAGGAAAGTTGATGCAGAGGGGAGGCTATTTAATGAGAGATGGGAAAGCGAATACATGTTTGTGCTTCATGGAAACAAACCGGTGTGTCTTCTTTGCTACGAGGCCGTGGCCGTGCTCAAGGAATACAACAATTTTACGTCAGCGCTTCGACACGGAGCTAAGTATGCTAACCTTAGCTACCAAGAAAAGCAACAAAAAAGGTACAAGAATTGAAAAACAGCCTGCAAAAAGTGATGCAGCAGTGAAAGCCAGCTTTATCGTGGCTGAAGAAATCGCCCGGGCTTCATGTGTTTTTCAGAAGGTGCATTTAAAGCAGCGTATCACTGTATGCTGAAGATATGATGTGAGCACGTCAGGTTTGCCCCGAGCAGAAACAGCCTTTTAGCCGTTTAGCAATGTTAGCTTGTCAAGGAATCCTATTGCGGACCGAGTCAGGGAACAAGCGGGAAATCTGACGACGACACAGCTGCCGGCTGAAGAAGCGCGCAGTTTTCCGGCGTTTTCGTTAGCTGTTGTTGGAACAAAAACAGTTTTTATGCCACAGACTCTGACAGACTGCGCCTTAGATCAGAGCACAGTTATTTGTTGTACCATACTTTTGCTCTTTTCAACTGTGACCAAAAAAGTTAAAGTAATTCGTGGGGGATTGTTATTTTTTAAATTACGGTAAAATGCACTTTATTATTCATTTGCTTTTGAAATTTTCTTCTTTGATGTATAAGTAACGATTTTTTCTTAATTTCATCGTGAATTCATTTAAAATAAATATCACAGAGAAATCTGAGCGTGTGCTCACGTACAGCACAAGCGTGTGTTTTTGTTACCACATTTATTTTTTAAATAAACTGTGCAAGACAAGAGTTGTACACTTGAACACACTTTGTCATTATTTGTCCTGGGCTTCTACTTTCAAAGCTAGTTATTAATTGAGTTATTACCAAAACCAGTAGTAATGGAATCAGTGCAGAGGTAATTATGCAATTCAATAAAAGAGCTGTACTAAAGAATTCCTGGAAAACATCCTTATATGGCTCAACAAAATCAACTAGGTCTAATATACTGGATGGTTTCTGTATCCCGTTTTACCTTTCGATCCAAATTCTATTTACTCGCTACAGCTCGTGTACAAGCTCTTCAAGATCAGACCCATAAATCCTAGCAAATGGAAACAGAACATCCTTTTCATAGGATGTTTCACTAGATGGATTTAGAGCGTGGATACCTCTCATATGTCACAATTTTTGTTCTGAAAATCTAGTGCTCAGCTCATTTAGCATCATGTCCAAAACCTGATAAAATATTCCTGCTCTGAAGCACTCTTTACTGTTCAGAGCTGCTTGACTTCCTACCGTGGACATGACACAGGTTGCTTCTAGCTTAGTTTCCTCTTTCGTTTGGGAACGCTTTCCGTACAGATATTACACTGCTCAGCTATACCCAAAACTGTTGTGCAGACATCATCAAATACCTGCTCATTTCTATCATTTTTAAATGTGCAAATGAGTGCCTCCACGAGCTCTACTGCTTGTGCTAAATTAAGACATGAAGACTGGAGCATGTCAGAAAGGAATTTTGCATCTCCAAAAAGTTTTTTAAATGTTGCTACAAACTCAATAAACTCCAAGTCAGTTTGAAGCAGAAGGCCTGGGATATCTACTGACTTTTTCCCAGTTTGTCCCCCAGCTATTTTTTCTAGAACTCGTACTACTGCTGGCAACCCATCTGCTAAATTGTGACATGACAAATACCTGCATGCCCACCGCGTGTCACTTAACCGTTGAAGTTCTCTGGAAGCACCCGGATACATTTCCCCTTGAATTTGAAGCCACTTTTGGTGCGCCACTAATCCAGACATGAAGACATACGTATAGCTTTTGTAACAAGGAAAAGAAACAATTAGCTTCTGGGATGGCTTTTACTGTGTCAACAAACACAAGGTTGAGGCAGTGAGCATTACAGCGCACATAAAAGGCCTGCTTTGCCACCTGCTTTACACGTGTCTGTGCACCACGATGCTTGCCACTCATGACTGCAGCCCCATCATAAGACTGACCTACCAGATTACTTTTGCATTCCAGACTATATCTTTCCAGAGTGTCAATAATCCTTTGTCTTAATCCTTCTGCATGTAAGCGTTCAGCCGTTCAAATTGTAAAAAAAGCATTCATTTATTGCACCGTTGTAATAGTACCTTTCTACAAAAGAAACCTGCTCTTTTTTTACTAAGGTCTCTAGTTTCATCTGCTCGTATGTTGAACACCTCACTTTTCTTGACCTCTTTTATTATTGGGGTGCACACCATCTCTGCTAAGCAAGACAGAATCTCATTCTGGATATCAGCACTTGTATACCAAATATTCCCTTGGTAACCCCTCCTCCCCCAGCTATCATCATCATCATCATCATCATCTGAAACCGCTTGTCCCATACAGGGTCACAGGGAGCTGGAGCCTAACCTGGCAACACAGGGCGTAAGGCTTGGAGGGGGAGGGGACATACACAGGACTGGATGCCAGCCCATCACAAGGCACCCCAAGCGGGATTCGAACCCCAGACCCACCAGGGAGCAGGGCTCGGTCCAACCCACTGCACCACTGTGCCCCCCCCCGCTCCTGGGTATTTTAAATCACTCACCTGTTATGACTCGGTCTGGCAAATATAAACTTTAGAAAAGTGTAGCGTTAATTAGGGAATGTTCAGTATTTTGCATTACCAACTGCATTCATTTTCTTCATAATGTTAGAATTGTGTTTTGCAATCAGCTCTAATATACCTAAAAAAATTCCCTTTCCTGTCTGATTCTATTGTTTCATTGTGCTCTCTTTGTCTGATGTTTCGTGTTGCAGTGTAACGCAAAACCTCAGCTATCGTTTTAATGTAATCCCGGTTCTCTTTAACATTTTTTGTACTCTTTGTTTAAATTTCCAATGAGAGATTCTTGCTTTTTTCAGATATCTCAAATTCTTTCCATGCCATCATCGCATCCCTATGATGTGCAGCTAATCCTCCATCTTTGCGTGTCGCCTTCTTCCAGTTTTTAAATCCTGAGCTTGCAGCGAACGCAGATTCCGTGTGGCTGGGGAGGCTAAAATGTCCACAAGCATAACAGAAGGCAGAGTCTGCACTTGTGGAGTATTCTAACCATTCACTCTTAAAGCGTCTTCTTCTGTCTCCCTGAAGAGTCCTGGGAAACACCTCTGCTGGAGCTTCACCTCTGGATTTAGAAACGTCTAAAATAACATTATAACATAATTTAATGTGACCCTTATTCTACATTATTTGTATATTTAGATGCTAATGATGCAAACTGGGTATTGGAAATGATTTTTTTATGTTTGCAGATACAACTGATGTAACCTACATAGCTGGTGGGCAACGACTGGCTACAAGAGTGTTTCTGCTCATCTTTGATTCTGGTCTGATGTGTGTTGTGTCTGAAGAGCTTCTCCACAAGCTCCCTCTCGGACTGTATCTCTGCTTCCTCCTTGTCTCTCCGAGCAGCACATATTTCCCCTGCTTCTGCTTCCCTCTCTGTGCCACACATTCCTCTGCCTCTTTCTTTGTCTTCTTCAGTTTTACTGCTACTAGTCCTCAGTTTGCAAGAAAGGAAAGTATCTTCCTACCTTCCCCGCTTTCCTTTTCATGCTCTTGGACAAACAGACCTATCAAGAAACACTTTTATTATTACTAAATTGAAGAGCTACTTACAAAAAAAACAGTGACAGACTCATAATGTAAATGTATGATGTGGTAACGTTTATGTGCGAACATTCTTTTTAAAAATTAGCTAGCTAGCAGTTGCAGTAACTTTAGCTATTACCTAAGTTACGCGATATTAATGGTAAGCTAAACACTTGTTTCTCATGACGAGACATTGCAGTACCTCAACTTTAACAGGCTTTCACGAAATGGACGGTACTGAAATGCAGGTGAACAGCACTGATTTTACTCTCCTGATCACCGTATCCTCTTGCATTGCTCACTTGCGCCGGACTTGGCTGGAGTAACGGTACCGAAGTCGAATTTTACCGCTCCTACTCCTAGCCTCCTACACACACAGGTTTGTGCCATGCGGGCGGTTTGCAGCTCTTCAGCCTATAGCTGTTGAAGAAAAACATGTAGAGACACACAGGGCTACAAAGAAAAATTTCCTGGAATGCAGCATTAACACACATGGGAGAGTCTCTCCTAACAAAGCATACAGCAGTTACTTTGAAAACCGTTGCGCTGAGTTGATATGCCCCTCGGTAGATTTCCACTTTCTCAGGCTCGTCCTTGTGCCTCTTCGTGTGAGGCGCGGCCGAGCCGTAACTACTTTACGTTGGCACCTGCTCGGGGCGGTTTCGGGGGTTCGTCATATCAGCTCCCAGCGGTGGTCAGCAGACAACTTGTTTTGTCTTTGCTTTTGCACAAAGCCTGCAACACTACTTCACTCAGTAATTTTCCACACGTTACGGTTACAAAGCAGAGTTACAGACATAATGCAACATTCATTTCAGTAAACCTTAAATTCTTCTCTCACATAGTGCCGCACACTATGTGCGTTATAGAAGTTTGAGTGGGGAGAAGAAGTCACCTGTCAGTGTTGTCAGGGCGCTTTGCACAACAGGGGTGGCCAGAGGGGTGGCTGAGCTTCAGTCAGGGGTGGCACTGGCCACCCACGGCCACCACGTAGCCACGGCCCTCTGTGGACTGCTGGCAGGCCAGGTGAGCACACACCCTCTGTGTCTACAAAGCCACGCCGTTGTAGCATGTGCAGAATGAGGCCTGGCAATGTCTTGCTGAAATAACCACAGACTTTTCCGGTGGGGGGGGTGCGGTGGTGTGATGAGTTTGGCCTGTGCCCTCTGCGTAACGGGTCCGGGGTGCCCTGTGGCGGACTGGCATCCCGTCCAAGGCGTGCCCCCTCCCCCCTGTGCCCGGCGTTGCCGGGCAGGCTCTGGCTCACTGCAGCCCTGCTTGGGTGTGGTGGTTGTAGCAATTGTGAAGCTTCCCTCAAAAAGACTGTATCTTCACGTCAGCATATATCTCTCTAACATCCCAATATATGCCTATGTGGGGACTGCTGTGATACCATCACAGTTGCTGGCTTTTGCACCTTTCACCGATAACAGTCTGGATGCTCCTTTTCGTCTTCGGCACGGAGAATTCGACGTCCGTTTTTCCCTAGAACAAGTCGAAACGTGGACTCATCTGACCACTGCCTTTTGGTAATCTGAGATGACCTTGAGCCCAGAGAACATGGTAGCATATTCCTTCGTAGAGTTGATGTACAGCTCCCTCCTTGCATAAGAGAGTTTCAGGTTGCATTTCTTGATGCGGAAGCAGACTCTGTTAAGTGACAATTGTTTTCCAAAGTATTGCCAAGCTCATGTGGGTATATTTCTCATATTTCTCAAAGCAGCAAGACAGCTTCTTGTGCAATGCTGGCTGAGGGGTCGAAGAACACGTACATTCATTAGTGGTTTCTGGCCTTTCCCTTTATGCACTGAGATTCCTCCGAATTCTCTGAATCGTTTCACAATACTATGAACTGTAGATTGTGAAAGACCTCAATTCTTTGCAATTTTGCGTTGTTCTTTTTGAACTGACTGACAATTCTCTCATGAAGGTTGGCACAAAGTGGTGACCCACAACACAACCTTGCTTGCAAAGACTGTGCCTTTGGTGGACGCTTCTTTCATACCCAATCATGATACCCTCACTTGTTACCAGTTAACCTGCTTATTGTAGAATCTTCCGAAACGCTGTTAATTGAATTTTCTATAAACTTTTCACTTTTATTTTGCCTCTGTCCTCAATTCTCTACTGTTTACAATGAACATCTTTTCCCGCTCAAACATGACACTCCGCAGTAACGTATTAATAATACCGTTAAAACATCGTAGCATTTTGTTGGTACTGATACGGTAGCTTATCGCTTAATAAATTGTTTTTGGGACATTTCTAGACCTTAAAAAAAAAGAAATAAGTCTGTCATCTTAGTTTATCTAATCATACAGGTTTTTCTATTAACCTTTCTGTAGAAAGATGACTCATTTGGGTGATGACGAGACCCTTGATTGTATATGTCTGTTCCATGGAACTTTATCTCAATCTGACAAGGGAACCTGAGTGTTTATCGAAATGGAAATTTTCCAAAGAATTTGACATTCATGGTTGGGCGATAGTTGAGGGTACGGTACAGTATATATACTCCCACTGAAGTTCACCTGTTGTTCATCTACTCAGAGAACTCAGCTTCGATCCAATTAAAAACACGACAGACAGAAGCAAACAGTAAGGATAGAAGGTAAGATGAAAATTGTTACATATTTTAATATTAAGATATTTGCTCAATGTTAACATTTAACTGCACAAGTTACTTCTTGTATTGTAATTGTGAAATGTCAAAATTTCATTTAAATGACTGTATTATTGTCTAAACTACTAAGTACTGAGGCATCTTTGGTTTAAAGGACACAATTTCCACAGAGTTAATTTTATAGTTTTGGCGCGCTCTTACCATGGTATGAAACTCTGTTAGTACGTTTTTCCACACAACAACATTCAAGGACATTCAGCAGCTCATTTGCACGGTAAATTGCAATCCTTCTATAACTTATAAAATTAACAAGTTATTTGTTTGATTACAAGTATGATTATTACATATCTTAAACATATAATCTGTAATTTTAAATAAAACTACTTGTCTGTATGTATTTGCATTTTCGTGGTGCACAAATTCTCTCTTGTGAACTATTTCTGCTCTCTTTCATTACTTATAAAATACACACACACACACACACACACACACACACACACACACACACTTTCAGAACCGCTTGTCCCATACGGGGTCACGGGGAACCGGAGCCAACCCGGCAACACAGGGTGTAAGGCCGGAGGGGGAGGGGACACACCCAGGACGGGACGCCAGTCCGTCGCAAGGCACCCCAAGCGGGACTCGAACCCCAGACCCACTGAAGAGCAGGACTGTGGTCCAACCCACTGCACCACCACACCCCCTGTATAAAATATAATTATAAAATATAATATAAATATAACAATAGTTCCATTGCATTATAAAAATATAAAACTGACTGAATGCCAGCAATATTTTTTTGCCTCTGCAATTCTCATTATTTTTTATAGCAGTGATTTTGACCATATGTATATATATATATATGCAGAAGAATATTTATTAATACTTTAGCCACTTCTCTCCCTCACCATTTTTCAGAAAATTTGGTGTTTCTTGAGCTTTATACATTTAGAAGAGAAATGAATATATCGAGTTGAATAGAAATACAAGGTAATTTATCTAGACACGAATTAAAACAACTTGTATAAAGTTATACAGCCTTCATGGATTCTCAGCTAAAAATCTCAGAATAGTACTCAAAGTAAGAAGTGGAATACGTTTTTCTTACATAAGATACAGAAATTTGGCTTAAGTTTATTTAATATTAAGAATTCATTTTAATACAGGTAAGAGCCATGCAAAAATAAAAATGTTTAACCTCTTGTTGTAGATACATCTAGAGTCTCATATTATTAATCGACTGGATCATTAGTCGACTGTAGTCGACTGTCTTCTTTGTCTGTATCTGTTTTTTTTTGCCTTATGGCTGTGTTAAAGAGCTCTGTGTCACTGCGTGAGAAGAGCACTCTATAAAAATAAATTGAATTGAACTGAATTGAACTGAGTAATTATAAAATCAGAAAATTAATGGTAAGGTTGTTTTCATGGTTGTATTTTAACATTCTTGTTATAATTACAGATGACGGACAGGAGCAGGGACGCTACGTCAGTGCAAAGGTAGCCCTTAAATACAATATATTTTCATGTTTATGATTTCAAAAGTAATTAGTGATTAATAGATACAATAACACAACACTGAAGTGATGAGGCCAATTCATATTCAGTACATTAAAAATAGCTTGTCTTTGTGTCAGTGTGAATTTAGATGTGATAAAACTGCCCAACTGACTGATACAATTATACTAATGAGAAAATCTGTTGTTTGCTATTTTAGTTTCCCTTTTCGGAGGTATGTGCGTGTGCCTAAATCCCTCAATCTAAAAGAGGAGGAGTATGTTACAGGGAGACAAGCAGTGGTGGAAAAATGTCTGAAGGACAATGGAATTAAATATAGACAGGTATGTCCTCCATGCAAACCTGAGCCTTTCAACCTCTTTGTCTTGAGTTGACAACCTAAAGCAGATGTTTTATATAGATTTTTTGGAGACAGACTTCAAGACATGTAGGCCAAAGTGCCAGTTTTGACTTTTCTTCCTGTCCCACACTCACTCCTGCAGGAACATGTCCCTGTCATTGCTGTCCTGGGCTCAGGAGGAGGTGAAAGGGCCATGGTGGGACTGCTGGGCGTTTTGGCTCAGATGGGAGAGGATAAACTGCTGGACAGCATCACCTATCTGTGTGGAGTATCAGGGTGCACTTGGTAAACGGAGAATATGTACACCTGATTACACACGCAGTAACAAATAAACATTAGCAATACATCTAATAACAGCCTCAATTTCATTAACTGCTTGCCCTTGCCAGTGTTCACATCTTGGACAGGACACCAGTCCATCACAGGGTAGCTGCATACAATTACAGTCACACCAATTCAAGAGAACTGCATATCTTTGAACTGAGGGAGGAAACCAGAGCACCCAGAGGAAACCCACATGCAACTCCACAGACTGAGCTGGATTTGAACCTACACCCAAAGAGCCGAGGTGCTGCGTGACTGCAGTGTTAACATGTTGCCCACATCTAATAACTAGATTTCATGAAATAAATGAACCCCAAATATGTTCTCAACAAAAAAGTACAATAAGAGGGAGACACAAGGAGTAGTGCTACCACCTTACAACACCTGGGTGGTGTGAGAGAATATGGGTTCTTTTCTTAGTCAGTGTGGGTGGAGTTTGCATCTCCTTGTGTCTGTTTGGGTTTTGTCCAGGTGCTCTGGTTTCCTCCCACAGCCTGAAAGTGTGTAGTTCAGGTGAATTGTTGACTCTAAATTGTAAATTGTGAACTGGACAGTGTCTGTGACTATCCTGAAATGGACTGGAGTCCTGTCTCGTGTATCACTCAAACCCCCCCCGCATCACTACAACCCTGCTCAGGGTACATGGTTTTTGAAATTGGATGGATGATAAAATAATATAGTAATGAAATGAATATAGTTATTATGCCAAAGCATAAACTCCAACTGCTACTGTACTTATTTACTTCAATTTCTGTATGTGCTCAAGGCTCTGCATCACTTCATAGTCTTTCATAGTCTTTCTCTTGAACTTTACAAACAGAAGATTTGATTTGTGAATTATCATTTTCAGGTGCATGGCATCACTGTATGAGGACCCCAAATGGTCTGTAAATGTAGCTGCTGACAAGGACCAAATTTTGGAGAGACTCTCAAATGGAAATTCAGTATATTAGACATGCTGGACTGGCTAAGTGAAGCTGTGGAAGATGAGAATTACTCACTGACTGATTTTTGGGCTGCGACTGTTGTTTACTACATCATAAAAGAGGTCAGTGATGAAAGAAAAACACAGAATGATGGACGGTGTAATTGCTGGGTGTCAGGATTCCACACATTTGCATTAAATTCATTTTAACATGTATTTAATTATTTTAACTATTTCATTTTAATATGTTTTAGAAAATTGCATCAGCTGTGTGATATTTTGTTGCATCATTTTTAATCCCTATAGATAGATAGACACCATCTCTCAGAACAGGAAGCCAGAGACTCAACCAACCCCTATCCCATCTACACAGCCATCGACAAGGGACTGAAACAAGACAATCAGACAGCACGTATGTACGGAACATGTTGTGGAGGTCTGATTATTGTTTCGTTGAGTTGGCTCATGTTCTCAGTCCTGGTCCCCCCTGTTCACCATGTTTACTTCTATTTATATCATCTGATCTTTTAATCAATTAGTCTAGCTTGAGCAGCATGTTCACTAAATGGTTTGATTCTAGACAAGCATTTAGTTGATCATTATGTGCAGTTCTATGGAAAATATTTGTACTCTTGCAATAATGAGAAGTAAATTTTCAAAAACGTGTCTATTTTAAATCACTCAATCCTGATGTAATATAGTACTCGACCTATTCAATCTGTAAATGAGACAGCAGGGTGCATTGGTTTGAATTTTTGGTTAGAGGCTTTGGAGTTGCAGGTTCTAATCCCACCTTCTCCTGTAGTGCTCTGAGCTAATAATTTTTCAATTATTATTCAAGTAAAAGGGAGGCATTGTTTGTCTGTCAGTACAGCAGGAAAACTAGACAATCCTGGCTGAACACAACATTGGCAAAATCTCTCATTTCTCTTGTTTGCCCACTAATAATTCCCATGAGGCTGTGGTGGAGCAGTGGGTTTGGCCACGGTCTGTTCTCTGGTGGGTCTGGGGGTCAAGTCCTGCTTAGGGTGCCTTGTAACAGTCTGGTGTCCTCTCTTGGGTGTGTCCTCAACCCTTTGTGCCCTGTGTTGCTGTGTTATGCTCTGGCTCCCCATAACCCTGCTTCAGATTGGTGGTTTCAGACAGTGTGTGTAATTCCCTTGACATGTCATGAACATGGGACATACAAGGCAGCTTTTATACCCCTAAAAGCCTTTTTTTCAATAAAATTATAAAAAAGTGACATATTTACATGTACATTTACCAGATGCTATCATCCAAAGCGAAATACATTTCTGAGAAGAATACAAAAACATGAACAGAAGGAGAGATCTGGATGCAAACATGTGATTCTTGAGTGCAATTATCACTCTCAGATTAACATCACCAAATAAACAAGTTCACACACACAAAAACTACTTGTCCCATACGGGGTCAAGGGGAACCGGAGCCTAACCCGGCAACACAGGGCACAAGGCTAGAGGGAGAGGGGACACACCCAGGACAGGACACCAGTCCATCACAAGGCACCCGAAGCGAGACTCAAACCCCAGACCCACAAGAGACCGGGCATAGACCAAACCTGCTGCACCACTATGGCCCCTGCAAACCAGTGCATAATACATATAGAGTTTTTAAATTATTAAACAAAAAAAAATAAAATTTAATAATGATAATGTGGGGGCACAGTGGCGCAGTGGGTTGAACCGGGTCCTGCTTTCCAGTGGGTCTGGGGTTCGAGTCCCGCTTGGGGTGCCTTGTGATGGACTGACGTCTCGTCCTGGGTGTGTCCCTTCCCCCTCCGGCCTTACGCCCTGTGTTGCCGGGTAGGCTCCGGTTCCCTGCGACCCCGTATGGGACAAGTGGTTAGGAAATGTAATAATAATAATTGAAAAATTACTGAGATTTATCTGGCACATGGGACATCAGGAGAGAAAGGAATCCAAAATATATTTTGTTTGAGTTTTGAGAATTATATGATGCTTTTTTCCAAAACAATGTACAATGTTAATCTACTTTCAGCAGTTTACGCATCTTAGCAATTTTAGGGTAATTACCTTCCGCAAGGACACTAGAGCTGGAATTCAAACACACAACCTTTGGGTCTAAAGGCAGCAGCTCAAATTTCTTCAATGTGCTGTTTGGTACGATTTGTCATTTTTAGGAAAGTAATAGTTTGTAGAGGTTTAAAATGAGTCCGTTCCTGTTTTACAGCCTGCTGGTTTGAGATCACTCCTCATGAAGCTGGTTATTCTCTTTTGGGGGCCTATGTGGACACATCCCACTTCGGCAGCCAGTTTGAGGCAGGAAAGCTCAAAAAAGCTATCAAGGAGGAAGACATGTTGTACCTGCAAGGTGCTCTTTGTGCTTCTTGTTTTAATAATTGAACTGTTCCAGAGACACCGAAGTGTGTAAGTAAACCTCAGTCATGTCTCTGCAGGACTCTGTGGCAGTGCTATTGCAGATGGGATGGAAAACATAACGGAAATATTACAGTGGATTTGGGACTGGATTCACAGTAAGCAAAACATTTATTTGACCTCACATTTTTAAGTGCCAATTTTTCTCTTTTGTATTCTGCTCTCTCTGTCATTTTCATTTTGGCCAAAGGCTGCATTTAATGAAATCCCTTCAATTTTTCAGAGCTGCTTTCTCACTTCCAATCAACGAATAAGTCAGAAAATTCAGGTGAGCTGCTGTGTTTTTTCAATATCTTGTTTTTGTCTCACATTCAGGTCGAACAGTGAATATTTCTGTAACGTCTCTTTTCTGTTTTTAAAAGCTCTCAGTGAGGACCCTGCATACCAAGTGCTGCGGTGTCTCGTACAGCTACATGACTCTTATGAAAATAACGATGAAAGCGTCGCTCTGCTGCAAAAAATTATAAAATTACAACAAGGTACTAAGTGTTCTGTTCAATACTAATACTGTGACCAACATCAGTTCAGTCAATGCAGAACAAATGTGACATTTTGTTATATACCATTATTTTACATAATCTTGCCTACAGCATTTTGTTTATCATATCAAACAATACATGAAATACAGTATGTTATTTATTTATTATTGTATTATATATGAGATTTATAATTTAATTGACAGATCCCCTCCCCCTCCGGCCTTACGCCCTGTGTTGCTGGGTAGGCTCCGGCTCCCCGCGACCCCGTATGGGACAAGCGGTTCACAAAATGTGTGTGTGTTTTGAAACATGAAAAATAGTTTGAAAATGATTAAAGGTGCCTAAATGAATTCCATTTTGTTTTTGCAGAAAGCAACACAAACTATCCCAGAGTTTGTGTTCTGCAAAAAAATGAGTGGCTGAACTTGAATGCAGAGGAGAGACAGAAATATGTTGCAGATCTTTCCATTGAAATCTGCAAGGCCCTCGAGGGATTGTTTGGTCCTTTGGAAAGAAGTAAGTAGTTTCCCATCAGCAGTTATACCATGTTTACAGTAAGCTGTTTAGAAAGTTGCATTTCTATAATATAATTTTATGTTCAAATGCGTGTATGAGTGTTTTGAAGCTGGTAGTGTAGTTCTTAGAGCTCCTGTCTTTGCACCCATGGGTAACAGGGTTTGAATCTTTTTCCAGCAAAAGAATGCTTGAGCAAGGTACTTACCGTAAATTACTCGAGTAAAACTGTCCAGATTTTTAAATGGGTAAATAGTTGCAGGGAGCATAACTGTGTAACTTTCTGTGGAGAAAAGTATCAGCGAAATATTTAAATGTGAAGTATGATTTCCTTTCTTTTAGCAGGTATTTTCCCATTTCTGAAAATATTACAGAAAACCATTATAGCTGCTCACAACTGGACCTGGGGCACCAAATTCAACTTCCTGTACAAGTACCCAGCAAAAGGCAAGTGTGGTTCTCATCTCTTGGTGCCTGTTGCTCTCTGTTTTTCTCCAAACTCTCTAACCACTGAGCTGGAGCCACAGCCTGAGGACAAACTGCCTTTCCTTCACTAATGGATGTGGCCTGATACAGCAGTAAAGCATCACTGGCTCTGCTCTGTGTCCAGAGGTAGAGCACATCCCGGCTGCTCTGCTGTCAGATGAGAAGAGAGACCTGATAGATGCAGGAATCCTGTTGAACTCTCCCTGTGTGGCTCTCTTACGGCCGGAGAGGAAGGTGGACCTCATTCTCTTCTTCGACTTCAGCAGGGACGATCCCTTCCTGGTGAGAACAGAGTCAATATTTTAATACTGTGAATTTCTTTCACTACACCGGCATTCTGGTAGATGCTGTGATGTGTCTCATTTGAATTACATGTAGCAATGTCACTACTATGATCTCTCCAGACAGTGAAGAAAGCTGCAGATTACTGTAAAGAGGCTGGAATACCATTCCCCTCTGTGGTCATAGAACCAGGAGAGGAAAAGAACCCTAAAGACTTCTATGTGTTCAAAGATGAAACAAAAGCACCCATCGTCATCCACATTCCGCTCTTCAACACTGTCAACTGTGGAGGTTGGGTCATATACCGGCCGTCTAATCCTGTAGCATCCCATCCCAAAGATTTTAAAAACATGCTTTAATGATGGAAAATGTGTATCTACCATATTCCTTCATGGCTGTTCAAATATTTATTTTAAAACAGGACTCTTATATTAATACATGGAGAGTAAAACAGGAGAAACGTTATCTTCGGAGCCAATTGATATTCAGGTTCCTATGAAATACTGCTTTCAAGTTTCTTCTTTCTTCTGATATTCTAATAGTTTTCTACATGTCCCTCTCAGAAAAGATTGAGGAGTGGAGGAAGCGGTACAAAACTTTTCAGGATCCATACAGCAAGGAAATGATTGAGGACCTGCTGCTGGTGTCCAGTCGGAATGTGAAGAACAACAAGGAGAAGATCCTCAATGAGATCAAGGCAGCGTGTGCACGCTGATGCTTCAGAGGCTGATTTTTCATCGACTTCTTTTCAAATCATTTTTAAATTAGTCAGCATTTTATTCTTTTCTAATCAGAAAAACCTTTATAACCATATATATCATTAAATGTAATCAATCTCTAGCTTTCAGATCATGAGACAACATTCTAATCAAATTTCTTTGATTCATTATTTTGCATCTAAGTCAAAACCTTAGTTTCATTTGATTCCTAAAAAGTAATGTATCCATCTATCCACTTTCAGTAACTGTTCATCTCATACAGATCTGGAGCCTATTGTGACCAACGTAGAGCATAAGGTGGATGGATGGAACTCATGGAATTGCAGGGTGATCACACACTCAGTCTGCCACACAGATACACAAACTTTGGGCAATTTAGAGCCACTAGTTCATCTGATACACATTTATTTGGTGCTTAGATCATGATCAGGACAAGCAGTTTTTGGAATGGATGGATGGATGGATGGATGGATGGAATATGGTGGAACCTGGAGCACTCAGGGCCCAGGACCTGTAAGGGGAAAGCACTGAATTCTAACTAGATCAAGCTGTATCTTTCTAAGTTTGGCAACAGGTAAATCTTTTGCATTTTATTCTAACAAAACATGTTATAAATCAACAATTAAAACAGTGATTTGCTAGTGATTCGCTGTTGTCTTCCTGTGCTTTTTGAGTTCTCTGCTGAGCAATGAATATTTTGTACTATTTCCTGGCTTCTAAAAACAATAAACCAGATGATTTTGCCTTTGTTCAGTTTCTTCATATGAATGCCGTAAGAAATGTTTAACTGAAGAAATGAAAAATGCAACACCATTTTTTCCTGGTATTAGTCCACTTAAACTCCTCCACCTGGGGCAAATTCTCTCCCCTTACCTGGAGGGGACATGCCATCCTTTTCTGTGAGAGAACCATGGACTCCGACCTGGAGGTGCTGATCCTCATCCCAACCGCTTCACACTTGGCTGAAAACTGTTCCAGTGCACGTTGGAGGCAACCATCATCCGCAAGAAGCAAAGGCTTCACCTTCCGACTTCCACGTAGAATGCCCTTCTGACCTCGACTGCGCCTTGATATCCTGTCCATGAAAACCACAAACAGGAGTGGAGACAAGGCAAAACCTTGGCGGAGTCCAACACCCACACTGAACGGGCTTGACTTAATGCCGAGTATGTGGACACAGCTCTCGCTCTGTGTGTACCGAATGGCCCGCAGTAGTGGCCCCGGCACCCCATACTCCCTAAGCACCTCCCACAGAATTTCTCGGGGAACACGGTCATAGGCCTTCTCCAAGTCCACAAAACACATGTAGACTGGATTAGCGAACTCCCATGCCCCCTCATTTATCTGTGAGAGGGTAAAAAGCTGGTCCACTGTTCCACAGCCAGGACGGAATCCGCATTGTTCCTCTTCAGTCCAAGGTTCAACCATCTGCCGGAGCCTCCTTTCCAGCACCCTGGCATAGACTTTCCCAGGGAGGCTGAAAAGTGTGATACCCCGATAGTTGGCACACACTCTCCGGTCCTTTTTCTTAAAGATAGGGACCACCACCCTAGTTTGCTAATCCAAAGGCACTGTCACCGAGGTCCATGCAACATTGCAGAGGCGTGTCAGCCATGACAGTTCTACAACATCCAGGGCCTTAAGCAGTTCCGGGCAAATCTCATCCACCACTGGTGCTTTGCCACCATGGAGCTTACCAACTACCTCAGTGACATCCACCAGGGAAATGGACTCCGATTGCCCGGAAGCCTCTGGCCCTGACTCCTGTAAGGGAGGCTAATCTCTCAGGTTTAGAAGTTCCTCAAAGCGCTCTTTCCACCTCCTGACAATGTCCTCATTAGAGGTCAGAGTTTAAAAGAGAAAAGAGACTTTACAGAAATATTCACTTTTCAAACTGAATGTGAGACAAACACAAGACATTGAATCAATTCAGCAGCTCACCATGTATTGCTAAATGATAGGATTCAATCACTGAACTGTGGGAGCCAAGCAGTCCTGAAAAACTGGAGGGACATAATAAAATGTGGCTTTCAGACAAAAATACCAACCAACCAACATCAGCAAAGGCTCGTCCTGAGCAGGGTCGTGGCAGGCTGGAACCTCACCCGGTAGCACAGGGTGCAAGGCTGAAGGGGGAGGGGACATACCCTGGACAGGACGTCAGTCCGTCACAAGGCACCCCCCTCCCCCCGTTCTAATTTTCATGATTATTGAAGAAATGACAAAAGGAGCAGGATGAAACAGGAAGTCAAATATATGAGGTCAATGTGAGGACTGATCTCAAACCAGCAGGCTGTAACACAGGAATGGGCTCAATTTAAATCTCTTCAAACTTTTAGTTTACTAAAAAAGACAAACCATACCCAACACTACAGCCATGAAAGCTATCTGGTAGACATGCTATTTTAGAGGTCTGGGTTGCTGTTTTGGACCTGAAAGGTTGTGGGTTTGAATCCCACCTCCAGCTGTAGCACACTTCAGCAAAGTACTAAAACTAAAATTGCTCAGCTGTGTAAATTGGTAAATAACTGTAGGTAGATGAACGTTGTAGGTCACTTTGTAGAGAAGTGTCTGCTATATTAATAAATGTAAATATTTCACTTCCTTGTAATTTTGTTGGAAAAAAAAGCCTTTCTGGGGCATAAAGCTGTCCCTGCATGTTCCATGTTCATGACAAATATGATGTAATCTAATGATATAAATACAAGTAAACACAGTGAACAGGGAGGACCAGCACTGAGAACATGAGCAAAGTCAACAAAATAATAATCAGATCTACACAATATGTACTGTATGTGTCTGTCTGTCTGTGTCTCAATAGAATTGATGTTCTCTACCTCTAACAGTACTTTTGTATTACAGTAAAGACTGTGACCACAGTGTCCCTCATTTACTAACATAAGAGAGACCTGAGAAAGTCAACAAACATTTGACACTGGATCTACCCCTCGGTCTTGACTTTTTAATAGCAGTAGTTGTTGTTCTGGGGGTGCGGGGGCATGGTTGTACTTTGAGTTTCTTGTTACAATTACAGATGACAAACAGGAACAGGGACACTATATCAGTGCAAAGGCAGACCTTAGATACTGTCATGCAGGGTCGAGAGAACCGGGACGGCAGGACCCAAGTGCGGGGTCTTTCTTCTGGATTCAGGGGATAAGGCAAGTTCTCGGAGTTGGGGACAGGCGAATGGTCGGTCGATTGGCGGTCGGAGTCAGAGCCAGCAACCGTGGACGAGGTCAGGGGACGAAGCAAAAGGTCGGTCGGTCGCCGGTCCAACCCACTGCGCCACCGCACCCCCCATGACCTAAAGCAGATGTTTCATATAGATTTTTTGGAGACACACTTCAAAACATGTAGACCAAAGTGCAAGTTTTAAGACACAGTACGTTTTACTGTCACCTTAATAGCACTGATGTTCTCCACCTCTAACTGTACTACTGTATTTCAGTAAAGGCTGTGACCTCGGTGTCCCTTCTTTCTTGACTGGTTAGTGAATTCAGGAGATTAGAAAGTCAATAGAAACTTGATATTTGACCGAACTCCCTCAGTCTTGACTTTTCTTCTTGTCCCACACTCACTCCTGCAGGAACATGTCCCAGTCATTGCTGTCATGGGCTCAGGAGGAGGTGAAAGGGCCATGGTGGGACTGCTGGGCTCTTTGGCTCAGATGGGAGAGGAGAAACTGCTGGCCAGCATTACCTATCTGTGTGGAGTGTCAGGGTCCACCTGGTAAATGGGCAAAATATTTTGAAAACAATTACAAATACAATAATGAGCAGTAAATAATATCAATTTATTTTTGTATTCATGTCAGGTGTATGGCATCACTGTATGAAGATCCCTGCCGGTCTTTGAAAGTACCCACTGACAAGAACAAACTTATGGAGAGACTCTCAGATGGAGAATTCAATAGATCAGATATACTGGACTGGCTAAATGAAGCTGTAGAAGATGAGAATTACTCACTGACTGATTTTTGGGCAGCGACTGTTGTTCACTGGACTGTGAAAGAGAACAGTGACTAAAGAAAAAAACATAGCTTGAGTGACTGGACAATTGCTTTTGTATGTTATCTTTAAATTAGTTTTAATGTGTGAAGTAAGACAAAACCTCTGCGTCACAGACTGAGCTCTAACAGGCAAGTTGGTAGCAAGGAATCAGTAAGATACCGGCAAAATACGACCAATGAAGTGCTGAACCTTGTTGCTGTTGTTGCCTGTCACATGCATTTTACTTTGTACTGCTACATTGCTTCTTCTGGTCTAGTATTCCGTTAATACTTTTTTGAACTAGACTGGGTGCCGGGAAAGGCCTACCGGTATCTGTTTGTCATTAACTAATAACGTTTCTTTTATCAAAGTATGACAAGTACACGTAATTGGTCGTGAAAAGTAAATGCACTTATTGTTTTTAAAAATCATTTCTGTAAACTTTTTGCTTACCATACAGCTATCTGGCATTCTGTGGTGTTTGGTACCTTCTGTTGGAAACCAGATGGAGTGAACCATTTGGGGTATTTCTAGGTGGGAGTCCTTGGGCACAACCAACTAGACAGGGGTGTTTTATTGTGTAATGTGATAGATGTTTTTATAAGTTGTAACGGGAGAGCTATGCATTGCTGTTGATGCAAGGGGTTAAGCCCATGGCTCATAGGCCTTATGTTCTTTGTAACTTAATGTTTGTTTTGTATTTGGCTGTGGTTGATGTGTTTTGAAGAATACCTTTTAGTAAAGAAAAACAAACCTTTTTTTAGTCCAACTACTTCAATTCTCCACTGCTGCCTCCATCCGTCGTCCATACCCTCGCAGTCTGCTCTAATGATATTACTGTTTTGGTGTCTAGGTCTAGGCATTCTTGTTCTTGTGTCTCTGTCACCCACAACCGCACACCAGACATAAGCACCTGGTCGTAGTCAGCAGGGCAGGGTATAAAGGCTCCCGGTCCACCACTGTCAGATCACGGAATCTTGTATGAGACAACCGTCCCACCTGCGTTCTTCAGCTTTACCCTCACCTTGCCCAACCTTTGCCTTGCATTCCCCTCCTTGTTCCCTCGTTCACCTCCTCGACCCCGAGTCCTGCTTTCTACAGTTTTGACCTTTGCCTCACCTCACTGACCATGACTTAGGATCATCCCTTGGAACAACATTCGCAGCTTGATTCCGGATCCAAGCCTATCCCCGACCACGAGTATTGCTTTGCGCCTTGAGCTTCCACATAAACGACCCTGCACTTGGGTCCCACCTCTGGTGTCCAGCCCCTGGGTCTAACAGTCCCTATGTATTGCTTTTATCTGCTAAAACTGATTTGGAGCACGCCAAGGCTGCCCGGGGAGGGGGTGGAGACAGGGGCAAAGCAGCCACAGCTGGGGCTGATTTCACTCCCTATTTCTTCCCCGGTGCCCAGCAGTAGAGAAAAGAGATCGAGGAGCAGAACAAGGCGAACCCGAACCCGATCCCGATCCCGATCCCAGAGATGACGCCCCCATCCCGACAGACCCGACTCTCCCAGTCCCCCGACCAGCACGAAACCTCTCCCTACCTGTTCCCTGGTCCCCGTTTCCCGTCTCCCGTCTCCTTCCTTCTCCCCTGTCTAAGGGCAAATAAAAGCCCACAGCAACGGGCGACTGCATCTCCTGTCTCCTGCCTCGTCTCTTACGTGGTTTCTTAATTTATTAGTTTCAATTGATTTGTATGTTGAATGAAAATCATGACTCCAGTCATGTCGGCTTAAGAGCATTTAGTTGAGAGCTCTGTGTACTTTTTATTAGTATAAATATGACCACATTGAACTATCATAGGGAAAATGTATTAACACTGAGACACAAACAAAGGGCATTGGTAGTATAGTGGCCAGAGGTGCTGTCTTTGGACTCAAAAGTTGCAGGTTCAGATCTTGTATTTTGCTGTAATACCCTTAAGCAAAGTACTTACCCTAAATTCCCAAGGTGTAGAAATGGATAAATCATTGTAAGTTTCTTTGGAGAAAACTGTCTACTAAATGAATAAATGCAGTGCTGTATTTTTTGTGTTCACAAAATTCAAGGAAACCCCTCACTCTTGTCTACAGCAACAAATTAATTGTGTTATTTTGATTTGTTTTAGAGTGGCTTCAGACCACTGAATTCCTGTCTTGCAGACCCCTGGTTCGAGGTCAGCCCTGAAAGAAGCTGGATACACCCATGTGGGCGCCTATGTAACCACGTCCCTCTTTGGGAGCCAGTTTGAGGAAGGACTTGTGAAGAAACAGACCGAGGAGAAGGACATGTTGTATCTGCAAGGTCCTATTTGCCGTCCTTCTCTTAATTATTGCAGAAAAACTGCAACAGCTATCAGGGTAAACCATGGTAACTGTCTCATAACCATCAGATCCTAGGTTTTCCTACACTGATCTGGGTTTTCCTATTTCACCAATATTTCTTTCACTTATTGGGAAAACTTTTTAAAATTTTACTTTGAACTCCATTTTTATAATGGACAGTCTACTGAAAGTGAATTAATGTCACTTCCTTTTCTCAGATATTTTTCAGTGATGACCAGTGAACAGAGTGCTGCGAATGTGGGTGAGCTGTTATCACTCAGTGCCTTCCACATTCATCCCAGTCCTGAGTAGCTCTCTCTCTATAACTGTCACTCCTTTTTTTCATGAACTCCCCATGAAGATCCTCTTACATCAGATACTGAGTCATCTTATCCAGTTGTATGACAAATATGATGATGATGATGATCACGGCTGCTCTCTGCTACTGGATCATCTGAAAGAACAACCAGGTGCAGTGGAAGAGTGAAATGTGTAAATCTGTCATTTTTTTAAACACACACACACAGACACCCACACACACATATATACAAACATAGTACTATTGTATGGTGTACCTTTCTCAGTTCCATTACATCACACTTGGTTTACAGTCATGGCCTTTGTCCAAGGTCATTTGCAATTGTACATTTTTAACAGTATAAAATTTCTTATGACAACAATTGTTATGATTGATGAAACTGGAGCCCAAACCAGCAACACAGGGTGCAAGGCTGGAGGGGGAGGATAAACACCCTGGATGGGATGCCAGCCTGACACAAGGGACCCCAAGCAGGGCTCGAACCCCCGACCCATCGGTGAGTAGGCCTTGGCCAAACCTGCTGTGCCACCGCACCCCTATACACTACACAGGTGTGAGATAATGAACAAAGAGAATATGTAAGAAAGAGCGGGATGCTGAGGTATTAGTGACAAGTTCAGTTGCTGTGGGGTGTGACATTATTGGTCTTTATTCAGATAGGTTATTCATAGTTCAGACAAAAACCGATATTACTTTTTCGTAATCAGTTTCACTTCTGTCTGAAGGACACTTTACTTCCACAGAATTCATTTTATATTTTATGGGGGGTTATAACTTACCTGACTATACAAGAGGGCTAGCAGGTTTTTCCACACTACAGCTTTTCTTGAACACATTCAAGACACACACACACACACACACACACACATTTTCAGAACTGCTTGTCCCATACGGGGTCACGGGGAACCGGAGCCTACCAAGCAACACAGGGCGTAAGGCTGGAGGGGGAGGGGACACACCCAGGACGGGACGCCAGTCCGTCGCAAGGCACCCCAAGCGGGACGCGAACCCCAGACCCACCGGAGAGCAGGCCTGTGGTCCAACCCACTGCGCCACCGCACCCCCCACATTCAAGACATTCAGCAGCTACTTGCACGGTAAATTGAAATCCTTGTACAATCTGTAAAACTAACAAGTAATTTGCTTTATTACATACATAATAATTATTAGATATACTGCATATAGAATCACTTCTGCTATTAATAAAACCAATTATTTGTCTGTATGCATTTCCATGTTCTTGTTGCACAGATTCTATATTTACATTCACATTTATTCATTTAGCAGACGCTTTTGTCCAAAGGGACGTACAACTCAGAAAAGTACAATTTCCGCATTATATTAAGAGAAAGAGACATAGCTGCAGACATGTGACTCAAGTAAACCCAGTTTGATACCTACCACTTGCTGCACCGAGGTTCATCGTTCGAGTAGGTGCATAAAAACACAGGATACACAAAACCTGATACCCTCCTACCAATTTTTTGTTTTTAGAAATTACAAACACAAGCAAGCAAAAACGATGTTGGAGTAGTGGCTGAATAAAGGCTTTATCTGGTGATGCTCATGAAGTTACAGTGCATGAACATTTACACCATACATAAGCTGGAGAGGTCTTGGGTGAAATGGGTCCGGAAAAGATGAGTTTTTAGACAGAGTTCTTCTTGAATGCAGACAGAGTTTCTGCAGTTCTGAGCGACTGGGGAAGGTCGTTCCACCACAACGGAGCCAGAACCCAGAACCTCCGTGCTTTACCTTTTGTGAACAGGACCACCAAGAGAGCAGAAGTAGACAAGCGAAGGGGTCTAGCAGGGGTGTAGCGGTTGATCAAAACCTGTAAATAGCTGAGAGTAGTTCTATTGATGCATTTGTAGATAATAACCAGGGTCCTGAATTTGATTCGGGCAGTTATAGGAAGTCAGTGCAGAGAAATGAGAAGAGGAGATACGTGGGAACGCTTAGGCAGATCAAACACGACTCGCGCAGCAGCATTTTGTAGAAGCTGCAGAGGTTTAATGGCAGTAGCAGGAAGGCCCCACAGGAGAGAGTTGCAGTAGTCCAGGCGGGAAGTCACCATGGCCTGGACAAGTAGTTGGACAGAGTCAATAATGAGGTAGGGACGGATCCTACGAATATTATGCAGGATGTATCTGCAGGACCGGGTTGTGGCTTTGATGTGCAGAGAGAAAGACAGACTCGCATCAGTCGCTACTCCCAGACTCTTAGCCAGGGATGTAGGCAAAATGAGTGAGTTGTCCAGTTTGATCGATAGATCGTGACACAAGGACGGGACAGCTGGGAGGTAAAGAATCTCTGTTTTGGAAAGGGTGAGTTGGAGGTGGTGATCAGACATCCACGAAGAGATGTCCGACAGGCAGGCAGCGATCCGTGCGGAGATGTCTGATGCACCAGGTGGAAAGGAGAGGAAGAGCTGAGTGTCATCAGCACTGCAGTGGTATTTGAATTCATGGGAGGCTATGACAGGACCGAGGCAGGAGGTATAGATTGAGAAAAGAAGAGGACCCAATACCGAGCCCTGCAGGACACCAGTTGAGAGAGGCAGAGTAGAAGAATGAGAGCCCCGCCAGACCACTTGAAAGGATCTGTCAGGTAGGTAGGACTCAAACCATCTTAGTGCCACACCTTTGATCCCAAGCCGGTTAAGAGTGGAGAGAAGAATCTGATCGTTGACTGTGTCAAATGCCGTAGACAGATCAAGGAGAATGAGGACCGAGGAGAGAGAGGTGTACTGCTGTACTTATTTACTACAGTTACTGTATGTGTACAGTTCTCTGCATCATTTCAGTCTTTTTCTATTTAACTTTATTTTACAAACAGCACATTTGATTTGTTAATTATCATTTTCAGGTGCATGGCATCACTGTGTAAGGACCCCAAATGGTCTGTAAACGTAGCTGCTGACAAGGACCAAATTGTGGAGAGACTCTCAAATCGAAGTTCCAGGGTGTCAGACATGCTGAAATGGCTAAGTGTAGCTGTGGAAGATGAGAATTACTCACTGACTGACTTCTGATTTATTTTGTTTGAAATAGTCTTTGGCCCACAGTTGGATAGGGCATTCTTTACCTTCTTTAAGGGCAGTCTGAAAGTCTTTCTTGTAACCACTTGTCCCAAGCAAGGTCGCAGCAAACCGGAGCCTAGCCCAGCAATACAGGGCACGGGGCCGGACGGGAGGTGACACACCCACGGGTGGGATGCCAGTCTGTCGCAGGGCACCCCAAGCAGGACTTGAACTCCAGACCCAGTAGAGAGGAGGCCCTGCCCAAACTGGCCACACCCCCCACACCCCCCAATCTAGAAGTGTTTTACAATACTTACCCTTTGTATTCCATCATTACAGATTGTTGATATCACTCTTTCCTTCTTGTGAAGAATTTGCAGAAGACTTAGCAAGAAAGAGCTTTCGTGGAGGGTCATATCACTAATCACACAAACTGAACAAAGAAGTCTATTAAAATACAGTTAGGTGGAACACAAAAACACACTTTGCCGTGTGATGGAAATCTCTGCTTGTCAGCATTTTATTTGCACTGTTAGTCATTTACATCACATACACCACCCTCATTCACTAAATCTACCCACTCCAATCCTCAAGTGTTTTTCTTTTTGCCAATGATATTTTCTTAGTCCTTGTGGAAGTGCTGATAGAAGTGGTGAAAATGTAAATTGTCATAATAGAAAATGTGCTCATTTACGTGATTATGTTCTTTGTAATAAGGTTTTTAACAGTAGAGGTATTACATTCAGGGGTGTGGTGGTGTAGTGGTGCAGTAGGGTTGGCCTTTGCCTTTGCCTGCTCTTTCATGGGTTTGGGGTTCAAGTTCTGTTGGGGGTGCCTTATGGCAGACTGGTGTCCCATCCTGGGTGTGTCCCCTTAATGCCCTGTATTGCTGGGTTAAACTCTGGCTCACTGGGCCCCTGTATGGAACAAGTGGTGCAGACAGTGTGTGTGTATGTGGCAAGATGACTCAGGGGGCACAAAGGTCAGAGAACAGAAGTGCTGATTTATTTTCATGGTGCTCAGGAATTAAGGGGACAGGGATGCAGACAGAGGGTGTTTTGTTGTTTTTAATTTGTTTTTCCTGTCTCCTTATCTGGAAAATTTATCCCCTTCTCCCTCTTCCCCGCCTCGCCTCCCTTGCAGAGCAAACCCGTCAAAGCATTTTCACAAACTCCATCTGTTACTGTACTTATTTGCTATAATTACTCTATGTGCTCAATTCTCTGCATCACTTCGTAGTCTTTCTGTTGAACTTTATTGTATAAATGGCACATTTGATTCGCTAAATTTAATTTTCAGGTATACGGCATCACTGTATGAGGACCCCAAATGGTTTATAAATGTTTGTGTCTAACATCAGTTAGTCAAATGTTTGTCTTAGTATATAATATATAGTAGGGAGCAGGACCTGGCCAAACCCGCTGCGCCACCGCGCCCCGCTCACCTTACTTATTAGCACATTTCACATTTCTGAACCGCTTGTCCCATACGGGGTCGCGGGGAGCCGGAGCCTACCCGGCAACACAGGGCGTAAGGCCAGAGGGGGAGGGGACACACCCAGGACGGGACGCCAGTCCGCCGCAAGGCACCCCAAGCGGGACTTGAACCCCAGACCCACCAGAGAGCAGGACCCGGTCCAACCCACTGCACTACCGCGCCCCGCTCACCTTACTTATTAGCACATGATTTTTGCAATGTCATTTGTCTGCCAGGGGGGCGCGGTGGTGCAGCGGGTTGGACCGAGTCCTGCTCTCCGGTGGGTCTGGGATTCGAGTCCCGCTTGGGGTGCCTTGTAACGGACTGGCGTCTCGTCCTGGGTGCATCCCCTCCCCTTCCAGCCTTGGTTAGGCTCTGGCTCCCCGCGAGCCCGTATGGGACAAGCGGTTCAGATGATGTGTGTGTGTGTGTGTGTGTGTGTGTGTGTGCGCATTTGTCCACCACTGTTTTCATTTTCATTTATCGACTACATTGCAGCATCATCTCAACCATTCTTTTCTAAATATGTGTTCATTCTTGTCTAATACATGCTTGTACTGTCAATGTCTGAATCTGAGCTTCGTCACAAGCAATTCAATGCCAAGTATACCCAGTGCAACTGTGCAAATGACAAATGATTCTCTCTTTCTCTCTCTCACACTTTAATAAAATAGAAAATCCTTCAAAGATTTATCAAACACTTGAAGGGAAGTCAACAATCCGCAGCTTTGGAGCCAAAGTCTTTCTGGTTACCGGGAAGCAATGTGTTGTCAGAGAGTATTTTCTTTAGCAGGCTATACAGTGATTCAACTCAAGTGTAACAAAAAATAAAATAAAATATTACTTCTTCTGGGTGTTTCAATATGTAGTTAGTATTTCAATGTGCAGGACATGGCATATTGTAGCGCTCTCTGTTCCAATGGGGCGAAGAAGGACACACAGACACCGTTCATTACGAACATTTATTGGATCACTGTCACACAGCAAGAGGGATCGTCGCAAACATAAGGAAATGCTCTTGGTCCAAGGACCCCTTTTCCTCAAGGACCTGCACCATAAACCGGGTTTCCCAACCTGCTTAGCCCTTTTCAAGCTTTCCTTCTCCCACACTGTCCAACAGACCCTCAACCCCCTTATATTCCTCGTGAGGCCCCACAGCAGTTGAACAACTATTTCACATTTTATCCACAATTCTCTACTGTTTACAATGAACATTTTTTCCCGCTCAAACATGACACTCCCCAGTAACGTGGGTCGTTACAATATACACACACACACACACACATTTTCAGAACCGCTAGTCCCATACGGGGTTACAATATATATTAATAATAACACAAAAAAAAACATAGCATTTTTTTGGTACCGATACTGTAGCGTATCGCTTAATCTTTAATGGTGTCCAACCCTACTCTTGGACCAGATGTGGGGATCTCTAACCACAGAAGTAGAAATATATTTATTCATTGAGCTGATACTTTTCTCCAAAGCAGCTTACAATGTTAAACCACCTTGAACCAACGTTAAATCAATTATTTACCCATTTACACAACTGGGCAATTTGACTGGAGCAGTTTAGGGTAAGTACCTTGCTGAAGGGTAGTACAGCAGGAGGCAGGATTCAAACCCAAGACCTTCACATTTAAAGAGAGCAGCTTTATCCACTATGTAACCAGAAACTAAACACAGTGCAGTGTCACATTTGCCTTTATCTCCCACCTGCCACTGCCACCACTTGTCCCCGATTCTCTGCTTCACCTCAATTTCTCAAGTAAAATTGTCACTTTAAAGAGAGGTTGAAAACTGTCAACAAGGTCAGTTGTCCATGGTCTAATGTACACTGCTGATCAAGGGGCTGAGGGAGCAATTGGCCAAAAAGTGTATATTTTAATGTATTTTAGCTATATCTATATGTATGCGTATATGTATTTTAGCTAGCTCTTTTAACAACACTTCAGATTCAGTTTTGTGGTTCAGCTAATAAATAGAAAGACAACTGTATATGATTATATTACTGCAATTTCTTTTAGATCTCCTATGAGATGACCTCGATAATATGTCATCAGATACAGTATTTTATACTGGTCTTTTCAAAAAACATTTTCAATTGTTTTTGGGACATTTCTGGACCTTAAAAAAGAAGTAAGTCTGTCATCTTAACAGTTCGTCTAATCATGCAAATTTTTTCGATAACCTTTCTATGAAGAAATGACTCATTTGACTGATGACGAGACCCTTGATTGTACATGTTTGTTCCATGGAACTTTCTTTCAATCTGACAAGGGAACGTGAGTGTTGACATTCATGGTTGGGCGATAGTTGAGGGTACATACAGTATATATACTCCCACTGAAGTTCAGCTGTTGTTCATCTACTCAGAGAACTCAGCTTCGATCCAATTAAAAACAGGACAGACAGAAGCAAACAGTAAGATAGAAGGTAAGATGAAAATTGTTACATATTTTAATATTAAGATATTTGCTCAATGTTAACATTTAACTGCACAAGTTACTTCTTGTATTGTAATTGTAAAATGTCAAAATTTAATTTAAATGACTGTATTATTGTCTAAACTACTAAGTACTGAGGCATCTTTGGTTTAAAGGACACAATTTCCACAGAGTTAATTTTATAGTTTTGGCGCGCTCTTACCATGGTATGAAACTCTGTTAGTACGTTTTTCCACACAACAACATTCAAGGACATTCAGCAGCTCATTTGCACGGTAAATTGCAATCCTTCTATAACTTATAAAATTAACAAGTTATTTGTTTGATTACAAGTATGATTATTATTAAATATCTTAAACATATAATTTGTAATTTTAAATAAAATTACTCGTCTGTAATGGGGGGTACGGTGGTGCAGTGGGTTGAAGCAGGTCCTGCTCTCCAGTGGGTCTGGGGTTCGAGTCCTGCTTTGGGTGCCTTGTGATGCATTGGTGTCCCGTCCTGGGTGTGTCCCCTCCCCCTCCAGTCTTACGCCCTGAATTGTCGGGTTAGGCTCCGGTTCCCTGCGACCCCTGTATGGGACAAGCGGTTCAGAAGGTGTGTGTGTGTACTTGTCTGTATGTATTTGCATTTTCGAGGTGCACAAATTCTGTCTATTGTGAACTATTTCTGCTCTCTTCCATTACTTATAAAATATAATTATAAAATATAATATAAATATAACAATAGTTCCATTGCATTATAAAAATATAAAACTGACTGAATGCCAGCAATATTTTTTTGCCTCTGCAATTCTCATTATTTTTTATAGCACTGATTTTGAACATACGTATATATATATGCAGAAGAATATTTCTTAATATTTTAGCCACTTCTCACCATCACTATTTTTCAGAAAATTTGGTGTTTCTTGAGTTTAATACTTTTAGAACAGATATTAATATATGGACTCGAATAGAAATACATGGTAAATTATCTAGACGTAAATTAAAACAACTTGGACAAAATTATACTGCTTTCATGGATTCTCAGTTGAAAATCTCAATTAAGAATCAAGCAAGTCCAGACTTTCAGAATAGTACTCAAAGTAAGAAGTGGAATACATTTTTCTTACATAAGATACAGAAATTTGGCTTAAGTTTATTTAATATTAAGGATTCATTTTAATACAGATAAGAGCCATGCAAAAATAAAAATGTTTAACCTCTTGTTGTAGATACATCTAGAGTCTCATATTATTAATCGACTGGATCATTAGTCGACTGTAGTCGACTGTCTTCTTTGTCTGTATCTTTTTTTTTTGCCTTATGGCTGTGTTAAAGAGCTCTGTGTCACTGCGTGAGAAGAGCACTCTATAAAAATAAATTGAATTGAACTGAATTGAGCTGAATAATTATAAAATCAGAAATAAATGGTAAGGTTGTTTTCATGGTTGTACTTTGACTTTCTTGTTATAATTACAGATGACGGACAGGAGCAGGGACGCTGCATCAGTGCAAAGGTAGCCCTTAAATACTGTATATTTTCATGCTTATGATTTCAAAAGTAACTAGTGATTGATACATAGAATAATACAACACTGAAGTGATGAGGCCAATTCATATTCAGTACATTAAAAATAGCTTGTCTTTGTGTCAGTGTGAATTTAGATGTGATGAAACTGCCCAACAGACTGATAAAATTATACTAATGAGAAAATCTGTTGTTTGCTATTTTAGTTTCCCTTTTCGGAGGTATGTGCGTGTGCCTAAATCCCTTAATCTAAAAGAGGAGGAATATGTTAAAGGGAGACAAGCAGTGGTGGAAAAATGTCTGAAGGACAATGGAATTAAATATAGACAGGTATGTCCTCCATGCAAACCTGAGCCTTTCAACCTCTTTGTCTTGAGTTGACGACCTAAAGCAGATGTTTTATATAGATTTTTTGGAGAAAGACTTCAAAACATGTAGGCCAAAGTGCCAGTTTTGACTTTTCTTCTTGTCCCACACTCACTCCTGCAGGAACATGTCCCTGTCATTGCTGTCCTGGGCTCAGGAGGAGGTGAAAGGGCCATGGTGGGACTGCTGGGCTCTTTGGCTCAGATGGGAGAGGAGAAACTGCTGGACAGCATCACCTATTTTTGTGGAGTGTCAGGGTCCACCTGGTAAACGGGGAATATGTACACCTCATTACACATTCAGTAACAAATAAATGAAAATGAATAAACATTAGCAATAGGACACCAGTCCATCACAGGGTAGCCACACATGCCCACAGTCAAACACACCAACTCACCTCAGTTGCATGACTTTGGACTGAGGGAGGAAACCAGAGTACCCAGAGAATCTTCCCATCCCTCATAGAGTAGGTCTGCCAAAGCATGTTCATGATCTCCTACTGCTGCTGTACTTATTTACTACAGTTACTGTATGTGCACAATTCTCTGCATCACTTCATAGTCATTCTCTTGAACTTTACAAACAGAAGATTTGATTTGTGAATTATCATTTTCAGGTGCATGGCATCACTGTATGAGGACCCCAAATGGTCTATAAATGTAGCTGCTGACAAGAAAAAAATTGTGGACAGACTCTCAAATGGAAAATTCAATATATCAGACATGCTGGAGTGGCTAAGTGAAGCTGTGAAAGATGAGAATTACTCACTGACAGATTTTTGGGCTGCAACTGTTGTTTACAACATCATAAAAGAGGTCAGTGATGAAAGCAAAACACAGAATGAGGGATGTGTAATTGTTAGGTGTCAGGACTCCACACATTTGCATTAAATTAATTTTAACATGTATTTAATTATTTGAACTATTTAATTTTAAGATGTATTAGAAAATTGCATCAGCTGTGTGATATTTTGTTGCATCATTTTTAATCCCTATAGATAGATAGACACCATCTCTCAGAACAGCAAGACAGAGGCCCAACCAACCCATATCCCATCTACACAGCCATCGACAAGGGACTGTATGAAGACCATCAGACATTATGTATGTACAGTACATTTTGTTCTCACTCCTGGTCCTCCCTGTTCACCATGTTTACTTGTATTTACAGTATATCATCTGATCTTTTAATCAACTAGTCTCGATTGAGAAGCATGTTCACTAAATGGTTTGATTCTACACAAGTATTTTGTAGATCATTATGTGCAGTTTTATGAAAAATATTTGTACCTTTGCATTAATGAGAAGATAAGTAAATTTTAAAAAAAAATTTTCTATATAGTACTCAACCTATTGAAACTGTAAATGGACAGCAGGGTGCATTGGTTTGAATGTTTGGTTAGAGGCTTTGGAGTTGCAGGTTCTAATCCCTCCTCTTCCTGTAGTGCTCTCAGCTAATAATTTTTCCATTTTTATTCAAGTAAAAGGAAGCCACTGTTTGCCTGTCAGTACAGCAGACAAACTAGACAATCCTGGCTGATAAAGGAGAAGGCAGAACACAACATTGGCAAAGTCTCTCATTTCTCTTTTTTGCCCACTAGTAACTCCCTTGAGGGTGTGATGGTGCAGTGGGTTTGGCCACGGTTTACTCTCCGGTGGGTCTGGGGTTTAACTCCTGCTTGGGGTGCCTTGTAACAGTCTGGTGTCCTCTCCTGGGTGTGTCTCCTACCCTCTGTGTTGCTGTGTTATGCTCTGGCTCACTGTGACCCTGCTTAGGATGGGTGGTTTCAGACAGTGTGTGTGTAATTCCCTTGACATGTCATGAATATGGGACATACAGGGCAGCTTTTATTCCCCTAAAAGACTTTTTTCAATAAAATTACATAAAAGTGACATATTTACATGTACATTTACCAGATGCTATCATCCAGAGAGAAATACATTTCTGAGAAGAATACAAAAAGTACATCACATCAACAGAAAGAGAAATTTGGATGCAAACACATGATTCTGAGTACAATTTACCAAATCACCAAATAAACCAGTACACACACACAGAAATTGCTTGTCCCAAATGGGGTGGCAGCAAGCTAGATCCCACCCCAGCAACACAGAGCACAAGGCTGGAGGGGGAGGGGACACACCCAGGACAGGACACCAGTCCACCACAAGGAACCCGGAGCAAGACTCAAACCCCAGACCCACAAGAGAACGGGCATAGACCAAACCTGCTGCACCACCGCAGCCCCTACAAACCAGTATATGATACATATAGAGTTTTTAAATCATTAAACAAAAAAATAATACTTAATAATAATAATAATTGAAAAATTACTGAGATTTATCTGGCACGTGGGAGATCAGGAGAGGAAGGAATCCAAAATATATTTTTGTTTTGAGAATTAAATGATGCTTTTTTCCAAAGCAATGTACAATGTTAATCTACTTTCAGCAGTTTACGCATCTTAGCGATTTTAGGGTAATTAACTTCCGCAAGGACACTAGAGCTGGAGGTGGGATTCAAACACACAACCTTTGGGTCTAAATGCAGCAGCTCAAATTTCTTCAATACTTTCTCTACCAGAAATCTTTCTTAAATGTACTTTTTGGTATGATTTGTCTTTTTTAAGAAAGTAACAGTTTGTAGAGGTTTAAAATGAGTCCGTCCCTGTGTTACAGCCTGCTGGTTTGAGATCAGTCCTTATGAAGCTGGTTATTCCCATGTGGGGGCCTATGTGATCACATCCCTCTTCGGCAGCCAGTTTGAGGAAGGAGAGCTCAAAAAGGTTGTCAAAGAGGAAGACATGTTGTACCTGCAAGGTGCTCTTTGTGCTTCTTGTTTTAATAATTGAACTGTTCCAGAGACACCGGAGTGGGTAAGAAAACCTCAGTCATGTCTCTGCAGGACTCTGTGCCAGTGCTCTTGGAGATGGGAAGGAAAACATAACGCAAATATTACAGTGGATTTGGGACTGGATTCACAGTAAGCAAAACATTTATTTGACCTCACATTTTTAACTGCCAATTTTTTTGCTTTTTGATTCTGCGCCTTTTTTAATTTCTTTTATAATTTCATAATCATGCAAATTAAAACCTTTTATTTTTGGCCGAAGGCTACATTTAATTAAGTCCCTCCAACTTTTCAGGGCTGTTTGGGTTCTGCAGCTTAGCGAATGAGTCTGAAAATTCAGGAATACTTGGTGAGCTGCTGTGTTTTTTCAATATCTTGTTTTTATCTCACATTCAGGTCGAACAGTGGATATTTCTGTAACATCTTTTTTCGGTTTTTTAAAGCTCTCAGTGAGGACCCTGCATACCAAGTGCTGGAGTGTCTTGTGCAGCTACGCGATTCTTATGAAAATAACGATGAAAGCGTCGCTCTGCTGCAAAAAATGATAAAATTACAACAAGGTACTAAGTGTTCTGTTTAATACTAATACTGTGACCGACACCAGTTCAGTCAATGCAGAACAAATGCGACATTTTGTTTTATATATATAATTATTTTACATAATCTTGCCTACAGCATTTTTGTTTATCATATCAAACATAATACATGAAATACAGTATATTATTTATTAGATTTATAATTTAATTGATTATTAATAGCTGTTTTGAAACATGGAAAATAGTTTGAAAATGATTAAATGAATGTGTCTAAATGAATTCCATTTTGTTTTTGCAGGAAGCAACACAAACTATCCAAGAGTTTGTGTTCTGCAAAAAAATGAGTGGCTGAACTTGAATGCAGAGGAGAGACAGAAACATGTTGCACATCTTTCCATTGAAATCTGCAAGGCCCTCAAGGGATTGTTTGGTCCTTTGGAAGGAAGTAAGTAGTTTCCCATCAGAAGTTATACCATGTTTACAGTAAGCTGTTTAGAAAGTTGCATTTCTATAATATAATTTTATGTTCAAATGTGTGTATGAGTGTTTTGAAGCTGGTAGTGTAGTTCTTAGAGCTCCTGCCTTTGGACCCACAGGTTAGAATCTTCCTCCAGCTAAAGTACCTTGAGGAAGGTACTTACCATAAATTACTCCAGTAAAAATGTACAACTGTTTAAATGGGTAAATAGTTACAGGGGGAAAAACAGTTGCTTTGGAGAAAAACATCAGCAATATGCAAACTGATTTCTGTTTTCTCTTTTTAACACAGCTTCAGAAATACTGCGGAAGACCATAATAGCTCTTTATAACTGGACCTGGGGCACCAAATTCAACTTCCTGTACAAGTACCCAGCAAAAGGCAAGTGTGGTTCTCATCTTTTGGTGCCTGTTGCTCTCTGTTTTTCTCCAAACTCTCTAACCACTGAGCTGGAGTCACAACCTGAGAACAAAACATTGTGACACGCAGCATTGTGGGTTTGGATGGGGCAAAGAAGGACACGGAGGCAGCATTCATAGCGAACGATTTATTCGAACACCGGCACGAGAAAAATGATGCTCTTGGTCCAAGGACCCCGTTTCCTCCAAGATCTACGCTTACAGCCAGCCTTCCCAGCCTTTTCAACACACTGACTGACAAACACAGCCACCCCATTATTTTCTCCATAAGTGCCCCCAGTGGTTACACACACATTTAACATTATTTCCCATAATGCAACTATTTACATTAAACCAGTAATGCGGGTCGTTACACAGCCCCCCCGTCAAAAAGAATAGCGCCTGCCCCACAAGTATCCCAACGTCCAGCGCTGTTCTCACGCACATCCGGTCGGGAGTGCAGGTCCCAGACGCTCACCGCTGGTGGTTGGGGCGGGGAAACTTGCAGAAGCCCCCCATGGCGGCGCGCTCGGGGGTCGAGGCGGCCAACCTCGTTCCCTGACCGCCAGGCCTCGGTACCAGTACGGCTCTTTCTCTCCCACGTGACACATACCAGACATGGCGGCGCCCACGACGTGGCTTTCGCCGACCGCCTTGCGCTCCCCGTGGCTGACCGGCTCTTCTGGGACCTTCGCGCCGGCTCTCGGCAGTCGCTCCCCGCTCCGTCGTCGGGGGCGAGCCCCTCTTTCGCGCTCTCTGTCACCTCGTCGTGCGCCTCGCAGCTCGGCCGTCTTTCGGCGAAGGACCGGCCGGCGAAGCCCCCCTCTGCTTGCCGCTCTCGCCTCTGCCGATTCGCCGCACGCCGAGCCCGCCGCGACGCTCATAAGACATAAATTGATAAAATCGGCCGCTTCTTACTGCGCAGCCCTTCTCTTTTTGCGGCGCTTGTTCCGCCACGCCGCTCTTTCGCAACACTCGCCGGGGCTTCAGGCAGGGTGGGCGCGGCTTTCTCCCCGAAAGCGACGGGCTCACGTTCCGCGGGAGAATTAGCGTCGGCGGTTTCGCTCACCTCCGACACGGAGCTCTGCCCGTCCACAGACGAGGCACACACTGCTCCGCGTCGTCCAACACGGCGTCCGCCCTGCTCGGGAAAGCGGCGCTCTCCGCAGGGCGACTTTCCTCCGCCTCCGCGGTCGACGGCGGTTCGCTGCCTCTTCCTGCCGCTCCTTCTCTGGGCGCAGGGAGACCCCACTCGACCTGCTCGCCCGTCTTCAGAGGCACCTCGCAGCTCTTCTCCACTGTCCTCGCCCTAGTGTGCGCTTCCCCGGCGTCCCCCTGGACAGTGGACACCCGTGCTCCGCCACAGCTCGTCCGCCTCAGCCTCCACCGTTGTAGGCGCTTCCTCCGCCGCACACTGTTCTCCCCTTCCTCGTGTTTGGTGTTCAGCTGCTCATTGATCCAGTCTCTCAACGTCCTGCCCCATCCGCATCCCACTCTGTCACAAATGTGGCGCGCAGCACCATGAGTTTAGATGGGGTGAAGAAGGATGCGGAGGTAGCGTTCATGACAAAGGATATATTCAAACACCGACACAACAGAAATGATGCTCTCGGCCCGAGGATCCTGTTTTCTCCAAGACCTGCACTTACAGCCAGCCTTCCTGGCCTGCTTAGCACCCTCAGACTCTTTTTCAGCACATTCACAAACACAGCCACCCCACTATTTTCTCCGTAAGTGCCCCCAGTGGTTTTACACACACACTTAACATTATTTCCCATAATGCAACTATTTATATTAAACCAGTAATGCAGGTTGTTACAATATCTTTACCTTCACTAACGGATGTGGCCTGATACAGCAGTAAAGCATCACTGGCTCTGCTCTGTGTCCAGCAGGCATCCCACCCCCTCTACTGTCAGATGAAAAGCAATATTTTGAGGATGCAGGAATCCTGTTGAACTCTCCCTATGTGGCTGCCTTACGGCCGGAGAGGAAGGTGGACCTCATTCTTTCCTTTGACTTCAGCAGTGGTGATCCCTTCCTGGTAAGAACAGAGTCAATATTTTAATACTGCTAAATTTCTTTCAGTACATCGACATTGTGGTTTCACATTCTGGTAGATACTGTGATGTCTCATTTGAATTACATGTAACAATGTCACTACTATGATCTCTCCAGACAGTGAAGAAAGCTGCAGATTACTGTAAAGAGGCTGGAATACCATTCCCCTCCGTGGTCATAGAACCAGGAGAGGAAAAGAACCCTAAAGACTTCTATGTGTTCAAAGATGAAACAAAAGCACCCATCGTCATCTACATTCCGCTCTTCAACACTGTCAACTGTGAAGGTTGGGTCATATACCGCCCATCCAATCCTGTACCATCCCATCCCAAAGATTTTAAAAACAGTGCTTTAATGATGGAAAATGTGTATTTACCATATTCCCTTATGGCTGTTCAAATACACACACACATTTTCAGAACCACTTGTCCCATGCGGGGTCGCAGGGAACCGGAGCCTACCCGGCAACACAGGGCATAAGGCCAGAGGGAGAGGGGACACACCCAGGACGGGACGCCAGTCCGGCTGTTCAAATATTTCTTTTAAAACAGGACTCTCTTATATTAATACATGTAGAGTAAAAGAGGAGAAACGTTATCTTCAGAGCCAATTGATATCCAGGTTCCTATGAAATACTGCTTTCAAGTTTCTTCTTTCTTCTGATATTCTAATAGTTTTTTTCCATGTCCCTCTCAGAAAAGATTGAGGAGTGGAGGAAGAGGTACAAAACTTTTCAGGATCCATACAGCAAGGAAATGATTGAGGACCTGCTGCTGGTGTCCAGTGGGAATGTGAAGAACAACAAGGAGAAGATCCTCAATGAGATCAAGGCAGCATGTGCACGCTTGTCACGCCCGCCAACTCGGTAACAAGCAACACTGGGAGCCGATCAGGGTCCGGGCACATAAAAGGGCAGCCCAGACCATAGGAAGCTGTGGAACCTCGTTCAGCCTCGCTACTCGTCCTGCTCCTCGTACTCGACTTCCTGGTTTGCCACGACTCCTTGCCTGTCTTCTGGATTATGTTTCTCGGATTCTCTCTTCGGACTACGTTCGCACATCGGTTTCTCTTGCCTGTCTCTTCGACCATGTCTTCTGGATTGCCCCTTGAACAGCCTTCCTGTGCTCCGCACTTGGTTCCGGCACACCCGCTCCGGGGAAACACCGTGACAACGCTAATGCTTTAGAAGCTGCTTTTTCATCGACTTCTTTTTGAATCATTTCTAAATTAATCAGCATTTTATTATTTTCTAATCAGAAAAAACGTTACAACCATATATCATTAAATATAATCAATCTCTAGCTTTCACAGACATTCTAATCAAATTTCTTTGAGTCATTATTTTGCATTTTTCATTCATCATTTTTAAATTAGGCAGCATTTTATTCTTTTCTAATCAGAAAAACCTTTACAACCATATATATCCATAAATATAATCAATGTCTAGCTTCCAGATCATGAGACAACATTAAATTTATTCACTGCTTCACTCTTTTGCATTTCTAACCTTTGTTTCAACTGATTCCTAAATAGGAATGTATCCATCTATCAACTTTCAGTAACTGTTTATCCAGTAAAGATCTGGAGCCTATGGTGACCAACGTAGAGCATAAGGTGGGTTACAACCTGTATGGAACTCATGGAATTGTAGGGCGATCACACACTCAGTCTGCCTCACAGGTACACAAACTATGGGCAATTTACAAGTTCATCTGATATGCTAGACAAGCAGTGGGTGGATGGATGGATGGATGGATGGATGGATGCTTTTGGAACATGGGTGTAACCTGGAGCATTCAGAGCCCAGGACCTGTAAGGAGAAAGTACTGGATTCTAACTAGATCAAGCTGTTTGTTTCTAAGTTGGGCAAAAGGCTAAATCTTTTTTGAATTTCATTGAATTACACAAAAGACACAATTTATATAACAAAACATGCTGTACGTAAGCAATTAAAATAATTTGTTAGTAATTTGCTGTTTTCTTGCTGTGCTTTTTTGAGTTCTCCACTGAGCAATGGATATTTTGTGCTATTTTCTGACTTTTGAGAACAATAAACCAGTTGATTTTACCTTTGTTCATTTTCTTAATATGAATGCCATAAAAAGTGTTCCACCAAAGAAAAGAAAAATGCAAAGCCATTTATTCCTGGTATTAGTATTATCCAAAAGGGGCCTAAACTAACAGCATGGTCTCCCCTTGAATGAAACAATTTGTTAAAATTGGGACTTCATGAATCAGCAGGGAAGGTGGCGTGGTGGGTTGGACCGGGCCCTGCTCTCCACTGGGCCTGGGGTTTGAGTCCTGTTTGGGGTGCCTTGCAATGGACTGGCATCCCATCCTGGATATGTCCCCTCCCCCCTCCAGCCTTACACCCTGTGTTGCTGGGTTAGGCTCCGGCTCCCTGCAACCCTGTATGGGACAAGCAGTTCACACTGTGTGTGTGTGTGTGAACCAGGAAGGGCCAGAGGACTCATAGTAGGATTCCATGTTGATGAAGCCATGTTTTATAATTACCTGAAAGTCACAACTTATGCTGGACTGCTAGAGAATCTTTAAACTCTTTATATGTTGCTTGAATCACCCTCATATCCCTCATGCTGCAATCAAAGTTTTTCATTGTCTTCTCCAAAATGGATTGCTAAAAACTCGCCCTAGCCCATGTTATAATGTACAGTATATATGACCTACAAATGCATCAGTAGAACTCTACTCCCAGATATCGACAAGAGTTGATCATCCGCTACACCCCAACCAGACTGCTACGCTCTTCCACAACTTCAAGATTGTGCCTGAATCATTCCTTTACACAGCTACTCCTGTAATGTAACATAAATGTTTATATGTTTCCCAAAAAAAATCTATATTATTAGGAAGGTGATCAGGAATCGTCGATATTCAGATAAAGTTTTATGTAGCTACTCGTATCATGAACTTTGTTTCATATGGTGGAAAAAAAAACAAACTAACTGTACTTAAGAATCACACGACTGCCTCTTCTACCAATGTAATGCATACATTGTATTTTCTATGAGATGTATGTAGCTTTGGAGAAAAGCGTTTGCTAAATCAATCAATGTAAATGTGTTTGTTGAATTTCTCAGGTCCTTCTCAACTCAGTAAATAAGGGACACTGAGATCAGTCTTTACTTAAATACAGTAGTACAGTGTGGAATGAAATTCTGTTTTACTCATTCTATTCTGTAACATTATGTTGTGGTGCGGTAATCATGCGAACTTTGTACACGTTTTTGAGCCGTTGTTTGTATCAAGACTGTTCCTCTAAGATAAGAAAGCATGTGAACGAGAACGCCCTAGCGCGATACCAGAAATCGCAACGGCTTCGGTTGGTTAAGGGCATGTGTGCTTAGAATAAGGATTAGAGTGTCCAAAACTGAGGACCTGCATACGTGACTAAATGTGACTGGTGTGTTTGTGATAAAAGGATGTCTTTTGCGTCTACACCTACAGACAAGCCTGGGGTGGAAGCAACAACCCCGCCCCTGTGCGTATAAACATCTGCCTGCTTGCCTGCCTCCGTGCGACTCTCCCAGGAGGCTCACCCATGCGCACGTATTGCGTTAAAGGCTTCTGTAACCTGAGAGAGAAATTGATGTTGTCCTTTCCTACTGCAAAAGTTACAGGTAGAGAACATCAGTCATGATCAGCACCCTCAACACAAAGGTCGAAAGGCTCAAGGTTAAGATGACAGGTTTGTTTTTTTAATTTTTTTAAGATGCAGAAATTTTACCAAGAGTTAATTGAATTAATCCAGTCCCACTTTGGGTGGGTTTTACTGCCAGCTATAGGATGCAGAAACAAGGGGGAGCTTTCAGTCTGCAACAACATTTTTAAAATTAGACAAGACAACTGAAAGTAAACGAATTAAAAATAAACAATTTAAAAATAAATGAAGTAAAAGATATGTTACTTTAAAAAAATATCATAACTTTGTCAGGGACCAAATTTACTGGGAAATAGAAGTTAATGTCTGTATCCACTAGATGGAGCAGCTTTGCCACAACGATTTAGAAAATAGAACTTTTTAAAATGTTTTCAAATAAATGGACTTTCTAACAAATGCAAGATTCACAAAAAAAAAAAAAAAAAAAAAATGAAAAGCATGGAAACAAATAAAGCCACACCAGATTTCTCCATTCATCATTTCCAATGATTGAAATCTTTATTCAATAGATAAATCCTAAAAACTATTTTTTTTTTTTCTTTCATGGATCAGAATGTATTGCCAGCCCACCAAAAATCCTAAAAACAATCATGCTAATAATAACCTGCTCTGGGTCCAAGGACCCCTTTGTCTCCCCAGCATCTATACCACTGCCAAAAACGCTCACCCCATTATTCCCCCGTAAATTCCCCCAGTGGTTGAACACTTTATTTACATTTTACCCACAATCCAACTATTTACATTATGTTTTCCTGCTCAAACTCACGGTAACGTGGATCGTTACAATACTGGAAAAAAGGTTTTAATCTTTTTAAACTTTTTAATCCCAAGGGCCCCCAAATGTGATGATACCATGCAGGGGACCCCTTGTCTAAAATATAAAGGCAGCTCTATATTTTTTATGTATAAGGACTTTTAAATAATCTAAAGACATACTATTTCAGTTCATATCACATAGACATGTATCTGAAATGTTGTTTCAGTAACAATTTTCTTTGATTATTTGGAAACTCACTATAGCCTAAAATAATCGTCACAATTTTCCATAGCTTCCGTAGTTCTTTGTATTTCTGAAAAATTGGAAAATACTACTGAACAGGGTACTTTTTCCCACAGTATTAAGGAGCCACTCTTATAAATCACGAAACTATATGTAGATTTGGTTATTAACATCTTTAGGTTAAAAAAAATAAATAATGTAAAAATTATCTTACTGTATTTTTTTTTCTGTGGTTTTCCGCAAACCCCAGTTTGAAAACCCCTGCTCTAATAAACTTTCATCATGAACACTACTTGTGCATCCTTCTTTGCTCCATTTGAATCCAGAGCGCTGCGTGCCGCAATATATTGATGAGAAACGTGGTTTCATATCTGTTTTGACACAAAACCATGGGAAAAAACAGAGGCCTATTGTCTATTATTCAGAAAAATTGGATTTTGTTGAGGTGGCGCTACCAGCTTGTCCCTAGGCAGTGGTTGCTACCACCAAAGCCGTATTGTCAAGCACTGACATTGTTCAAAATGCACCCTCTGACCGTTCAGGTCTCTCAAGCTTCATACAAGCTAGGACATCACAGCTAACTCCTGCCAGATTGAGTCATTATCAGAATTTGCTACTTACACTGGCCAATGTGAACATTAGAAAAACACGTTAACTAGAACTTTTGTGCTGGGGAAGGAACGAAGGTCATGCTAACAACCCTTGAAATTCAAACAGGTGCGACAGAACCGGGGCGGCGATGCTGGAGAGTGAATATCGGACGACAGCGGAGTTGCTCGCAATCTTGACTCTAACAGGCCGTTTCTCGCCAAGTTTACTTTCCTAAGTTTTCCCCAGGTTAGGGACAAGACCAGAGCGCACGTCCACATGGAGAGGCCTACATCAGGTTCTGCTGATGACCACATGTGCCGAAAGCTGAGAGCATCAATTCCTGGATTTATCGGACTCATTGCCAGCTGGTTGCCCCACTATGTTCTTCGTCAAGATATTCAGCTGATGGGACTGATCAGTTGTTCGGATCCTCAGCAACCTCTGCATGAGGATGGACTTCATGGACGAAATGCATTTTTGGCATTAAGAAGAGGTTGTGCAGATGGTATTAATGCTACTGGTTGCTGGATATGTTTTCACATTCCCTGTTCTGTGTCTTCGGGTACACCCCAGTCTCTGGTTCCAATTTCGTTTGTAACAATGGGATGCAGGCTGGTTCCTCTAACTGTTCTATAATGAGTTCTGTGAACTGCTCTGCGTGGCAGGGAACCACAGTTCAATGGCAGTTGCATGAGTTGCTTAAAGGCTATGATTGCAAATATGGTTTCTTTGTTTTTTCCGCAAATATTATGGTCTAGTGTGAACTGAACTCTCTCTTACCTGACACCATCAAGGAGGATGACAACTGAGTGTGAGCATTTCATGCTCGAAGGGGGAGGTGTTAAAGTTGATTTTACTGCATGCATGCTAAGGTTGACTGCTTGTGCTCTGAAAGACCCTGAGGAACTGCAAAGATGAATGCCTACCGTGAGAAAGAGAAGATACTGTTGAGCAAAACAAGTGTTAGCCATAGCCCCAGCTGTGGTGTGCAAAACTGGGTTGGCGGAAGGGTGGCTGGGTCAACAGGATGTGACTTGTGCTTACAGGGTGAACTTTTTTACAAAATGGAAAATAATTGTCTAGACAAAACAAGTGTTGCTGGAATATTTCTGGCTCCTCCTATGTAATTAATTATGCATGTAGATAATATGAATTATGCAAATAAAAAGCCCAAGCAGGATACGATCGGGGAGACTCTCCCGTCAGCTGACACCCTGCAAAGGAAAATACTGCATCTGACTGATTGTCCTGCGGCTGAGAAACCCGTAAAGGGAAAATTTCTTCCACAATGTGTTAGTCAGTGAGCATGTGTGATCGTCCTGCAATGGACTCTTGTTCAGAATGTACTCTGCCTCAAGCCTTTCCACTGTAGACCTTATACCACTGTGAGGTCTGTACTGGACAAGTGCTTTCTAACAATGAATGAATGAATGAATGAATGAATTATACATAATTACAGGGGGTCCAGTGGTGCAGTGGGTTTGACTGAGTCCTGCTCTCCGGTGGGTCTGGGGTTCAAATCCCGCTTGGGGTGCTTGCGATGGACTGGTATCCCATCCTGGGTGTGTCCCCTCCCCCTCCAGCCTTTTGCCCTGTGTTGCCCGGTTAGGCTCTGGCTCCCCGCGACCCCGTATAGGACAAGCAGTTCCAGATGGTGTATGTGTGTGTGTACATAATTACTGCTGAAAATAAATTATGAAACACTACAATAAAACAGTAATGTACAAGTATACCATTGTAAGATAAGAGACAAAGAGAATATGTGAGACAGAGGGGGATGCTCAGGAATTGTCTGGTATTAGGGTAATGAGTGTGTTAGAAGCGTTATTAACTCAAGAAAGTTTTTTTAGGCATTATTGGTCTTTATTTAAACACGTGAGGGGCATTTTGGATCGTTGCGTAAATTATGAAAAAGAAACTTTTATTCCTTATCTGTAATGAGTTTCCCTTCCTTCTCAAGGAAGCTTAATTTTCACAAAATTCCTTTTATATTTTAAGGGGACACGCAACTTACCGTAGTATAAAATAGTGTTAGCAGCTTCTTTCACAATACAGCTTTTCTTGAACAACATTCAAGATATTCAGCATCTGATTTGCAAGGTAAATTGCAATCCTATAATTTATAAAACTAACAAATCGTTTGCTTGAATATATAAATAATTATTCAATATGCTGTATATATCATCAGTTGTATTATTAATTAGATATAATTACTTGTCTGTATATATTTGCATTTTCTTGGTACACAGATTCTGTCTCATGAACTATTTTTGCTCTCTTTCATTACTAATTAAATTGAAAGAAGTTATAACGTTATAAATGTAACTGAGTGCCAGCAATATTTTTTCCTCCACAATTATCTCATTGTTTGTTACAGCACTTAGAGTTTAAACACATTTATACAGAAGAATATTTATTGTAATGACTCGTGTTGGGACCCGAATAGGAGAATGTGTCTGTTGTGATTATTTGAATTGTGGGTAAAATGGAATTGTGTTTATCCATTGTGGGGCACGTGGGGGCGTGTGGGGGGGGGCAGCAGGTTTAGCCTGTGCCTGCTCTCCAGTAAGTCTGGGGTTTGAGTCCCGCTTGGGGTGCTTGTAGCAGACTGGTGTCACGCCCTTGGTGTGTCCCCTCCCCCCTCTTGCCTTTTGCCTTATGTTTCTGAGTTAGGCTCCGGCTCCCCGCAACCCTGCTTAGGACAAACAGTTTCTGTGTGTGTATCCATAGTGGTTACATACAGGGATATATAAGGGGGTGATTGACTCCATTGTGAAGAAGGCCCAGCAGAGGTTGTACTTCCTTCTCCAGCTGAGGAAGTTCAACCTGCCACAGGAGCTACTGATGCAATCCTACTCTGCAGTTGTCCAGTCTGTCCTCTGCACCTCTATAACTGTCTGGTTCGGCTCAGCTATGAAATCGGACATCAGAAGATTACAGCAGATTACAGCAGACGCCAACGTCCGCAAACCAAGCGACCGCACCTGTTCACCTAATCAGCACGGACAGGTATGGGGTTATGGAATCTACAACGCCCACCTACTTGGCTTGTGCATTCAGCGTTCTGTTCCCCAGTACCCTATTCCCTGTTTATAGTTCCTGATTCTCCTGGCTTTTGACCTCGGCTTGTTCGCCTGTTTACTGCATATTGCGTCACCCTCGAAACCACGTTCGCGCCTCGGAAGACCCTCGCCTGTCCCCGACCTCAGTTTCTGCTTGCTCCTGTGTTTTGGCATGGAAATAAAAGCATCCGCACTTGGGTCCAAACCCTATCTCCCGTCTCCCGTCCTCATCACTGGCACCTCATAGCTATACTTCATCATGGGAGTGTGTTTTCTTGAGCAGGCTATACAATGAGCCAAGAGAGTTTCCAGATGTTTTAAAAATAAAAACACTAAGATTCAGCTTAGGTGTAACAAAAAAATATTTTAAAAAATTACTTGTTCAAGTTGTTTCATTGTCAGTATGTAGTTAGTATTTAACGTGCAGTACATAACATATTGTAGCGCCCTGGGTTCCGATGGGGCGAAGAAGGACACACAGGCACTATTCATCATGAACATTTATTGGACCACTGGCACACAGCGAGAGAGATCGTCACAAACATAAGGAAATGCTCTTGGTCCGAGGACCCCTTTTCCTCAAGGACCTGCACTATTAACCAGGTTTCCCAACCTGCTTAGCCCTTCTCAAGCTTTCCTTCTCCCAGCAACTATTTCACATTTTATGCACAATTTCTCAAGTAAAATTGTCACTTTAAGGAGTGGTTTAAAACTGTCAACAAGGTCAGTTGTCCATGGTCTAATGTACACTGCTGATCAAGGTGCTGAAAGAGCAATCAGCCAAAAAGTACATATTTTAGCTATATGAATATGTATGTATGTATTATAGCATCCCCCCCCACAGAACTACTAGAACCATGCTCTTTACTGAAAGCATACATGTCTCCAACAGCAGTCTTAACAAAGACACTTCAGACAGTACAAAACAGAGAACACCTCAGAATCCCCCTGGGTCACTCCCAGCCCCCCTGCTGCACCCTATGGTTAAGGGGTTCCCCCCGGGACTCCCCAGAATCCCACTCTTGAACACTGAACATAAATAGGACGACAACCAATCAGAAACCACACACAACTATGTACACACACATAAACACTAATGCCAACTATTTACACATTTACTCCCCTCAGCGCTGTTACAGTATAATATATTTTAGCTAGTTGCTTTGACAACACTTCACATTCAGTTTTGTGGTTCAGCTAATAAACAGAAAGACAACCGTATATGATTATGTTACTAATATTTGAGTTTCGAACTCATATGAGATGACCAGGACAATATGTCATCAGATACAGTGTTCATACTGGTCTTTTCAAGTAACATTTTGAATTGTTTTGGGGAAATTTCTGGACCTTAAAAAAAAAAAAAGAAGTAGGTCTGTCATCTTAACAGTTCAGCTAATAATACAAATTTTTATGTTAACCTTTCTATGGAGAGATGACTCATTTAGGCGATGATGAGACCCTTGATTTGTACATGTCTGCTCCATGGAACTTTATTTTAATCTGACAAAGGGAGCGGAAGTGTTCATTGAATTGGAAATTGTCCTATAAATCTGTCATTCATGGCAGTTGAAGGTACATACAGTATTTTTGCCCCCACTGAAGTTCACCTGTTGTTCATCTGCTCAGAGAATTCCACTTCTGTCCTGTTAAAAACACGACACAAGATGAAAATTGCTCACTTTAATTTTAAGATATTTGCTCAATGTTAACATTTAACTGCACAAGACAAGTTACTTTTTGTATTGTAATTGTCAAATGTCAAAATTCCTTTTAAGTGACTGTATTATTGTCTAAACCACAGGTGTCAAACTCAAGGCCCGCGGGCCAAATGCGGCCCGCGAGAGCTTACAAATTATTTTATTATTATTATAAATTTTATTGTCGGGACCTGAAAATGCAACTGTTTTATTGCCTGCGCGATGAAGGCATTTAGCCAGTAGACGGCAGTGTCTGGATATCTGTTTTTTCCTTCAGTGGCGTTCTGGAGGAGTGATAGGATTAATAAAAAAAAAAAAATACGAATAGACTCATCATGTCGAAGAAAAGGAAAGTTGATGCAGAGGGGAGGCTATTTAATGAGAGATGGGAAAGCGAATACATGTTTGTGCTTCATGGAAACAAACCGGTGTGTCTTCTTTGCTACGAGGCCGTGGCCGTGCTCAAGGAATACAACAATTTTACGTCAGCGCTTCGACACGGAGCTAAGTATGCTAACCTTAGCTACCAAGAAAAGCAACAAAAAAGGTACAAGAATTGAAAAACAGCCTGCAAAAAGTGATGCAGCAGTGAAAGCCAGCTTTATCGTGGCTGAAGAAATCGCCCGGGCTTCATGTGTTTTTCAGAAGGTGCATTTAAAGCAGCGTATCACTGTATGCTGAAGATATGATGTGAGCACGTCAGGTTTGCCCCGAGCAGAAACAGCCTTTTAGCCGTTTAGCAATGTTAGCTTGTCAAGGAATCCTATTGCGGACCGAGTCAGGGAACAAGCGGGAAATCTGACGACGACACAGCTGCCGGCTGAAGAAGCGCGCAGTTTTCCGGCGTTTTCGTTAGCTGTTGTTGGAACAAAAACAGTTTTTATGCCACAGACTCTGACAGACTGCGCCTTAGATCAGAGCACAGTTATTTGTTGTACCATACTTTTGCTCTTTTCAACTGTGACCAAAAAAGTTAAAGTAATTCGTGGGGATTGTTATTTTTTAAATTACGGTAAAATGCACTTTATTATTCATTTGCTTTTGAAATTTTCTTCTTTGATGTATAAGTAACGATTTTTTCTTAATTTCATCGTGAATTCATTTAAAATAAATATCACAGAGAAATCTGAGCGTGTGCTCACGTACAGCACAAGCGTGTGTTTTTGTTACCACATTTATTTTTTAAATAAACTGTGCAAGACAAGAGTTGTACACTTGAACACACTTTGTCATTATTTGTCCTGGGCTTCTACTTTCAAGCTAGTTATTAATTGAGTTATTACCAAAACCAGTAGTAATGGAATCAGTGCAGAGGTAATTATGCAATTCAATAAAAGAGCTGTACTAAAGAATTCCTGGAAAACATCCTTATATGGCTCAACAAAATCAACTAGGTCTAATATACTGGATGGTTTCTGTATCCCGTTTTACCTTTCGATCCAAAATTCTATTTACTCGCTACAGCTCGTGTACAAGCTCTTCAAGATCAGACCCATAAATCCTAGCAAATGGAAACAGAACATCCTTTTCATAGGATGTTTCACTAGATGGATTTAGAGCGTGGATACCTCTCATATGTCACAATTTTTGTTCTGAAAATCTAGTGCTCAGCTCATTTAGCATCATGTCCAAAACCTGATAAAATATTCCTGCTCTGAAGCACTCTTTACTGTTCAGAGCTGCTTGACTTCCTACCGTGGACATGACACAGGTTGCTTCTAGCTTAGTTTCCTCTTTCGTTTGGGAACGCTTTCCGTACAGATATTACACTGCTCAGCTATACCCAAAACTGTTGTGCAGACATCATCAAATACCTGCTCATTTCTATCATTTTTAAATGTGCAAATGAGTGCCTCCACGAGCTCTACTGCTTGTGCTAAATTAAGACATGAAGACTGGAGCATGTCAGAAAGGAATTTTGCATCTCCAAAAAAGTTTTTTAAATGTTGCTACAAACTCAATAAACTCCAAGTCAGTTTGAAGCAGAAGGCCTGGGATATCTACTGACTTTTTCCCAGTTTGTCCCCCAGCTATTTTTTCTAGAACTCGTACTACTGCTGGCAACCCATCTGCTAAATTGTGACATGACAAATACCTGCATGCCCACCGCGTGTCACTTAACCGTTGAAGTTCTCTGGAAGCACCCGGATACATTTCCCCTTGAATTTGAAGCCACTTTTGGTGCGCCACTAATCCAGACATGAAGACATACGTATAGCTTTTGTAACAAGGAAAAGAAACAATTAGCTTCTGGGATGGCTTTTACTGTGTCAACAAACACAAGGTTGAGGCAGTGAGCATTACAGCGCACATAAAAGGCCTGCTTTGCCACCTGCTTTACACGTGTCTGTGCACCACGATGCTTGCCACTCATGACTGCAGCCCCATCATAAGACTGACCTACCAGATTACTTTTGCATTCCAGACTATATCTTTCCAGAGTGTCAATAATCCTTTGTCTTAATCCTTCTGCATGTAAGCGTTCAGCCGTTCAAATTGTAAAAAAAGCATTCATTTATTGCACCGTTGTAATAGTACCTTTCTACAAAAGAAACCTGCTCTTTTTTTACTAAGGTCTCTAGTTTCATCTGCTCGTATGTTGAACACCTCACTTTTCTTGACCTCTTTATTATTGGGGTGCACACCATCTCTGCTAAGCAAGACAGAATCTCATTCTGGATATCAGCACTTGTATACCAAATATTCCCTTGGTAACCCCTCCTCCCCCAGCTATCATCATCATCATCATCATCATCTGAAACCGCTTGTCCCATACAGGGTCACAGGGAGCTGGAGCCTAACCTGGCAACACAGGGCGTAAGGCTTGGAGGGGGAGGGGACATACACAGGACTGGATGCCAGCCCATCACAAGGCACCCCAAGCGGGATTCGAACCCCAGACCCACCAGGGAGCAGGGCTCGGTCCAACCCACTGCACCACTGTGCCCCCCCCCGCTCCTGGGTATTTTAAATCACTCACCTGTTATGACTCGGTCTGGCAAATATAAACTTTAGAAAAGTGTAGCGTTAATTAGGGAATGTTCAGTATTTTGCATTACCAACTGCATTCATTTTCTTCATAATGTTAGAATTGTGTTTTGCAATCAGCTCTAATATACCTAAAAAAATTCCCTTTCCTGTCTGATTCTATTGTTTCATTGTGCTCTCTTTGTCTGATGTTTCGTGTTGCAGTGTAACGCAAAACCTCAGCTATCGTTTTAATGTAATCCCGGTTCTCTTTAACATTTTTTGTACTCTTTGTTTAAATTTCCAATGAGAGATTCTTGCTTTTTTCAGATATCTCAAATTCTTTCCATGCCATCATCGCATCCCTATGATGTGCAGCTAATCCTCCATCTTTGCGTGTCGCCTTCTTCCAGTTTTTAAATCCTGAGCTTGCAGCGAACGCAGATTCCGTGTGGCTGGGGAGGCTAAAATGTCCACAAGCATAACAGAAGGCAGAGTCTGCACTTGTGGAGTATTCTAACCATTCACTCTTAAAGCGTCTTCTTCTGTCTCCCTGAAGAGTCCTGGGAAACACCTCTGCTGGAGCTTCACCTCTGGATTTAGAAACGTCTAAATAACATTATAACATAATTTAATGTGACCCTTATTCTACATTATTTGTATATTTAGATGCTAATGATGCAAACTGGGTATTGGAAATGATTTTTTTATGTTTGCAGATACAACTGATGTAACCTACATAGCTGGTGGGCAACGACTGGCTACAAGAGTGTTTCTGCTCATCTTTGATTCTGGTCTGATGTGTGTTGTGTCTGAAGAGCTTCTCCACAAGCTCCCTCTCGGACTGTATCTCTGCTTCCTCCTTGTCTCTCCGAGCAGCACATATTTCCCCTGCTTCTGCTTCCCTCTCTGTGCCACACATTCCTCTGCCTCTTTCTTTGTCTTCTTCAGTTTTACTGCTACTAGTCCTCAGTTTGCAAGAAAGGAAAGTATCTTCCTACCTTCCCCGCTTTCCTTTTCATGCTCTTGGACAAACAGACCTATCAAGAAACACTTTTATTATTACTAAATTGAAGAGCTACTTACAAAAAAACAGTGACAGACTCATAATGTAAATGTATGATGTGGTAACGTTTATGTGCGAACATTCTTTTTAAAAATTAGCTAGCTAGCAGTTGCAGTAACTTTAGCTATTACCTAAGTTACGCGATATTAATGGTAAGCTAAACACTTGTTTCTCATGACGAGACATTGCAGTACCTCAACTTTAACAGGCTTTCACGAAATGGACGGTACTGAAATGCAGGTGAACAGCACTGATTTTACTCTCCTGATCACCGTATCCTCTTGCATTGCTCACTTGCGCCGGACTTGGCTGGAGTAACGGTACCGAAGTCGAATTTTACCGCTCCTACTCCTAGCCTCCTACACACACAGGTTTGTGCCATGCGGGCGGTTTGCAGCTCTTCAGCCTATAGCTGTTGAAGAAAAACATGTAGAGACACACAGGGCTACAAAGAAAAATTTCCTGGAATGCAGCATTAACACACATGGGAGAGTCTCTCCTAACAAAGCATACAGCAGTTACTTTGAAAACCGTTGCGCTGAGTTGATATGCCCCTCGGTAGATTTCCACTTTCTCAGGCTCGTCCTTGTGCCTCTTCGTGTGAGGCGCGGCCGAGCCGTAACTACTTTACGTTGGCACCTGCTCGGGGCGGTTTCGGGGGTTCGTCATATCAGCTCCCAGCGGTGGTCAGCAGACAACTTGTTTTGTCTTTGCTTTTGCACAAAGCCTGCAACACTACTTCACTCAGTAATTTTCCACACGTTACGGTTACAAAGCAGAGTTACAGACATAATGCAACATTCATTTCAGTAAACCTTAAATTCTTCTCTCACATAGTGCCGCACACTATGTGCGTTATAGAAGTTTGAGTGGGGAGAAGAAGTCACCTGTCAGTGTTGTCAGGGCGCTTTGCACAACAGGGGTGGCCAGAGGGGTGGCTGAGCTTCAGTCAGGGGTGGCACTGGCCACCCACGGCCACCACGTAGCCACGGCCCTCTGTGGACTGCTGGCAGGCCAGGTGAGCACACACCCTCTGTGTCTACAAAGCCACGCCGTTGTAGCATGTGCAGAATGAGGCCTGGCAATGTCTTGCTGAAATAACCACAGACTTTTCCGGTGGGGGGGGTGCGGTGGTGTGATGAGTTTGGCCTGTGCCCTCTGCGTAACGGGTCCGGGGTGCCCTGTGGCGGACTGGCATCCCGTCCAAGGCGTGCCCCCTCCCCCCTGTGCCCGGCGTTGCCGGGCAGGCTCTGGCTCACTGCAGCCCTGCTTGGGTGTGGTGGTTGTAGCAATTGTGAAGCTTCCCTCAAAAAGACTGTATCTTCACGTCAGCATATATCTCTCTAACATCCCAATATATGCCTATGTGGGGACTGCTGTGATACCATCACAGTTGCTGGCTTTTGCACCTTTCACCGATAACAGTCTGGATGCTCCTTTTCGTCTTCGGCACGGAGAATTCGACGTCCGTTTTTCCCTAGAACAAGTCGAAACGTGGACTCATCTGACCACTGCCTTTTGGTAATCTGAGATGACCTTGAGCCCAGAGAACATGGTAGCATATTCCTTCGTAGAGTTGATGTACAGCTCCCTCCTTGCATAAGAGAGTTTCAGGTTGCATTTCTTGATGCGGAAGCAGACTCTGTTAAGTGACAATTGTTTTCCAAAGTATTGCCAAGCTCATGTGGGTATATTTCTCATATTTCTCAAAGCAGCAAGACAGCTTCTTGTGCAATGCTGGCTGAGGGGTCGAAGAACACGTACATTCATTAGTGGTTTCTGGCCTTTCCCTTTATGCACTGAGATTCCTCCGAATTCTCTGAATCGTTTCACAATACTATGAACTGTAGATTGTGAAAGACCTCAATTCTTTGCAATTTTGCGTTGTTCTTTTTGAACTGACTGACAATTCTCTCATGAAGGTTGGCACAAAGTGGTGACCCACAACACAACCTTGCTTGCAAAGACTGTGCCTTGGTGGACGCTTCTTTCATACCCAATCATGATACCCTCACTTGTTACCAGTTAACCTGCTTATTGTAGAATCTTCCGAAACGCTGTTAATTGAATTTTCTATAAACTTTTCACTTTTATTTTGCCTCTGTCCTCAATTCTCTACTGTTTACAATGAACATCTTTTCCCGCTCAAACATGACACTCCGCAGTAACGTATTAATAATACCGTTAAAACATCGTAGCATTTTGTTGGTACTGATACGGTAGCTTATCGCTTAATAAATTGTTTTTGGGACATTTCTAGACCTTAAAAAAAAAGAAATAAGTCTGTCATCTTAGTTTATCTAATCATACAGGTTTTTCTATTAACCTTTCTGTAGAAAGATGACTCATTTGGGTGATGACGAGACCCTTGATTGTATATGTCTGTTCCATGGAACTTATCTCAATCTGACAAGGGAACCTGAGTGTTTATCGAAATGGAAATTTTCCAAAGAATTTGACATTCATGGTTGGGCGATAGTTGAGGGTACGGTACAGTATATATACTCCCACTGAAGTTCACCTGTTGTTCATCTACTCAGAGAACTCAGCTTCGATCCAATTAAAAACACGACAGACAGAAGCAAACAGTAAGGATAGAAGGTAAGATGAAAATTGTTACATATTTTAATATTAAGATATTTGCTCAATGTTAACATTTAACTGCACAAGTTACTTCTTGTATTGTAATTGTGAAATGTCAAAATTTCATTTAAATGACTGTATTATTGTCTAAACTACTAAGTACTGAGGCATCTTTGGTTTAAAGGACACAATTTCCACAGAGTTAATTTTATAGTTTTGGCGCGCTCTTACCATGGTATGAAACTCTGTTAGTACGTTTTTCCACACAACAACATTCAAGGACATTCAGCAGCTCATTTGCACGGTAAATTGCAATCCTTCTATAACTTATAAAATTAACAAGTTATTTGTTTGATTACAAGTATGATTATTACATATCTTAAACATATAATCTGTAATTTTAAATAAAACTACTTGTCTGTATGTATTTGCATTTTCGTGGTGCACAAATTCTCTCTTGTGAACTATTTCTGCTCTCTTTCATTACTTATAAATACACACACACACACACACACACACACACACACACACACACACACTTTCAGAACCGCTTGTCCCATACGGGGTCACGGGGAACCGGAGCCAACCCGGCAACACAGGGTGTAAGGCCGGAGGGGGAGGGGACACACCCAGGACGGGACGCCAGTCCGTCGCAAGGCACCCCAAGCGGGACTCGAACCCCAGACCCACTGAAGAGCAGGACTGTGGTCCAACCCACTGCACCACCACACCCCCTGTATAAAATATAATTATAAAATATAATATAAATATAACAATAGTTCCATTGCATTATAAAAATATAAAACTGACTGAATGCCAGCAATATTTTTTTGCCTCTGCAATTCTCATTATTTTTTATAGCAGTGATTTTGACCATATGTATATATATATATATGCAGAAGAATATTTATTAATACTTTAGCCACTTCTCTCCCTCACCATTTTTCAGAAAATTTGGTGTTTCTTGAGCTTTATACATTTAGAAGAGAAATGAATATATCGAGTTGAATAGAAATACAAGGTAATTTATCTAGACACGAATTAAAACAACTTGTATAAAGTTATACAGCCTTCATGGATTCTCAGCTAAAAATCTCAGAATAGTACTCAAAGTAAGAAGTGGAATACGTTTTTCTTACATAAGATACAGAAATTTGGCTTAAGTTTATTTAATATTAAGAATTCATTTAATACAGGTAAGAGCCATGCAAAAATAAAAATGTTTAACCTCTTGTTGTAGATACATCTAGAGTCTCATATTATTAATCGACTGGATCATTAGTCGACTGTAGTCGACTGTCTTCTTTGTCTGTATCTGTTTTTTTTTGCCTTATGGCTGTGTTAAAGAGCTCTGTGTCACTGCGTGAGAAGAGCACTCTATAAAAATAAATTGAATTGAACTGAATTGAACTGAGTAATTATAAAATCAGAAAATTAATGGTAAGGTTGTTTTCATGGTTGTATTTTAACATTCTTGTTATAATTACAGATGACGGACAGGAGCAGGGACGCTACGTCAGTGCAAAGGTAGCCCTTAAATACAATATATTTTCATGTTTATGATTTCAAAAGTAATTAGTGATTAATAGATACAATAACACAACACTGAAGTGATGAGGCCAATTCATATTCAGTACATTAAAAATAGCTTGTCTTTGTGTCAGTGTGAATTTAGATGTGATAAAACTGCCCAACTGACTGATACAATTATACTAATGAGAAAATCTGTTGTTTGCTATTTTAGTTTCCCTTTTCGGAGGTATGTGCGTGTGCCTAAATCCCTCAATCTAAAAGAGGAGGAGTATGTTACAGGGAGACAAGCAGTGGTGGAAAAATGTCTGAAGGACAATGGAATTAAATATAGACAGGTATGTCCTCCATGCAAACCTGAGCCTTTCAACCTCTTGTCTTGAGTTGACAACCTAAAGCAGATGTTTTATATAGATTTTTTGGAGACAGACTTCAAGACATGTAGGCCAAAGTGCCAGTTTTGACTTTTCTTCCTGTCCCACACTCACTCCTGCAGGAACATGTCCCTGTCATTGCTGTCCTGGGCTCAGGAGGAGGTGAAAGGGCCATGGTGGGACTGCTGGGCGTTTTGGCTCAGATGGGAGAGGATAAACTGCTGGACAGCATCACCTATCTGTGTGGAGTATCAGGGTGCACTTGGTAAACGGAGAATATGTACACCTGATTACACACGCAGTAACAAATAAACATTAGCAATACATCTAATAACAGCCTCAATTTCATTAACTGCTTGCCCTTGCCAGTGTTCACATCTTGGACAGGACACCAGTCCATCACAGGGTAGCTGCATACAATTACAGTCACACCAATTCAAGAGAACTGCATATCTTTGAACTGAGGGAGGAAACCAGAGCACCCAGAGGAAACCCACATGCAACTCCACAGACTGAGCTGGATTTGAACCTACACCCAAAGAGCCGAGGTGCTGCGTGACTGCAGTGTTAACATGTTGCCCACATCTAATAACTAGATTTCATGAAATAAATGAACCCCAAATATGTTCTCAACAAAAAAGTACAATAAGAGGGAGACACAAGGAGTAGTGCTACCACCTTACAACACCTGGGTGGTGTGAGAGAATATGGGTTCTTTTCTTAGTCAGTGTGGGTGGAGTTTGCATCTCCTTGTGTCTGTTTGGGTTTTGTCCAGGTGCTCTGGTTTCCTCCCACAGCCTGAAAGTGTGTAGTTCAGGTGAATTGTTGACTCTAAATTGTAAATTGTGAACTGGACAGTGTCTGTGGACTATCCTGAAATGGACTGGAGTCCTGTCTCGTGTATCACTCAAACCCCCCCCGCATCACTACAACCCTGCTCAGGGTACATGGTTTTTGAAATTGGATGGATGATAAAATAATATAGTAATGAAATGAATATAGTTATTATGCCAAAGCATAAACTCCAACTGCTACTGTACTTATTTACTTCAATTTCTGTATGTGCTCAAGGCTCTGCATCACTTCATAGTCTTTCATAGTCTTCTCTTGAACTTTACAACAGAAGATTTGATTTGTGAATTATCATTTTCAGGTGCATGGCATCACTGTATGAGGACCCCAAATGGTCTGTAAATGTAGCTGCTGACAAGGACCAAATTTTGGAGAGACTCTCAAATGGAAAATTCAGTATATTAGACATGCTGGACTGGCTAAGTGAAGCTGTGGAAGATGAGAATTACTCACTGACTGATTTTTGGGCTGCGACTGTTGTTTACTACATCATAAAAGAGGTCAGTGATGAAAGAAAAACACAGAATGATGGACGGTGTAATTGCTGGGTGTCAGGATTCCACACATTTGCATTAAATTCATTTTAACATGTATTTAATTATTTTAACTATTTCATTTTAATATGTTTTAGAAAATTGCATCAGCTGTGTGATATTTTGTTGCATCATTTTTAATCCCTATAGATAGATAGACACCATCTCTCAGAACAGGAAGCCAGAGACTCAACCAACCCCTATCCCATCTACACAGCCATCGACAAGGGACTGAAACAAGACAATCAGACAGCACGTATGTACGGAACATGTTGTGGAGGTCTGATTATTGTTTCGTTGAGTTGGCTCATGTTCTCAGTCCTGGTCCCCCCTGTTCACCATGTTTACTTCTATTTATATCATCTGATCTTTTAATCAATTAGTCTAGCTTGAGCAGCATGTTCACTAAATGGTTTGATTCTAGACAAGCATTTAGTTGATCATTATGTGCAGTTCTATGGAAAATATTTGTACTCTTGCAATAATGAGAAGTAAATTTTCAAAAACGTGTCTATTTTAAATCACTCAATCCTGATGTAATATAGTACTCGACCTATTCAATCTGTAAATGAGACAGCAGGGTGCATTGGTTTGAATTTTTGGTTAGAGGCTTTGGAGTTGCAGGTTCTAATCCCACCTTCTCCTGTAGTGCTCTGAGCTAATAATTTTTCAATTATTATTCAAGTAAAAGGGAGGCATTGTTTGTCTGTCAGTACAGCAGGAAAACTAGACAATCCTGGCTGAACACAACATTGGCAAAATCTCTCATTTCTCTTGTTTGCCCACTAATAATTCCCATGAGGCTGTGGTGGAGCAGTGGGTTTGGCCACGGTCTGTTCTCTGGTGGGTCTGGGGGTCAAGTCCTGCTTAGGGTGCCTTGTAACAGTCTGGTGTCCTCTCTTGGGTGTGTCCTCAACCCTTTGTGCCCTGTGTTGCTGTGTTATGCTCTGGCTCCCCATAACCCTGCTTCAGATTGGTGGTTTCAGACAGTGTGTGTAATTCCCTTGACATGTCATGAACATGGGACATACAAGGCAGCTTTTATACCCCTAAAAGCCTTTTTTTCAATAAAATTATAAAAAAGTGACATATTTACATGTACATTTACCAGATGCTATCATCCAAAGCGAAATACATTTCTGAGAAGAATACAAAAACATGAACAGAAGGAGAGATCTGGATGCAAACATGTGATTCTTGAGTGCAATTTATCACTCTCAGATTAACATCACCAAATAAACAAGTTCACACACACAAAAACTACTTGTCCCATACGGGGTCAAGGGGAACCGGAGCCTAACCCGGCAACACAGGGCACAAGGCTAGAGGGAGAGGGGACACACCCAGGACAGGACACCAGTCCATCACAAGGCACCCGAAGCGAGACTCAAACCCCAGACCCACAAGAGACCGGGCATAGACCAAACCTGCTGCACCACTATGGCCCCTGCAAACCAGTGCATAATACATATAGAGTTTTTTAAATTATTAAACAAAAAAAAATAAAATTTAATAATGATAATGTGGGGGCACAGTGGCGCAGTGGGTTGAACCGGGTCCTGCTTTCCAGTGGGTCTGGGGTTCGAGTCCCGCTTGGGGTGCCTTGTGATGGACTGACGTCTCGTCCTGGGTGTGTCCCTTCCCCCTCCGGCCTTACGCCCTGTGTTGCCGGGTAGGCTCCGGTTCCCTGCGACCCCGTATGGGACAAGTGGTTAGGAAATGTAATAATAATAATTGAAAAATTACTGAGATTTATCTGGCACATGGGACATCAGGAGAGAAAGGAATCCAAAATATATTTTTGTTTGAGTTTTGAGAATTATATGATGCTTTTTTCCAAAACAATGTACAATGTTAATCTACTTTCAGCAGTTTACGCATCTTAGCAATTTTAGGGTAATTACCTTCCGCAAGGACACTAGAGCTGGAATTCAAACACACAACCTTTGGGTCTAAAGGCAGCAGCTCAAATTTCTTCAATGTGCTGTTTGGTACGATTTGTCATTTTTAGGAAAGTAATAGTTTGTAGAGGTTTAAAATGAGTCCGTTCCTGTTTTACAGCCTGCTGGTTTGAGATCACTCCTCATGAAGCTGGTTATTCTCTTTTGGGGGCCTATGTGGACACATCCCACTTCGGCAGCCAGTTTGAGGCAGGAAAGCTCAAAAAAGCTATCAAGGAGGAAGACATGTTGTACCTGCAAGGTGCTCTTTGTGCTTCTTGTTTTAATAATTGAACTGTTCCAGAGACACCGAAGTGTGTAAGTAAACCTCAGTCATGTCTCTGCAGGACTCTGTGGCAGTGCTATTGCAGATGGGATGGAAAACATAACGGAAATATTACAGTGGATTTGGGACTGGATTCACAGTAAGCAAAACATTTATTTGACCTCACATTTTTAAGTGCCAATTTTTCTCTTTTGTATTCTGCTCTCTCTGTCATTTTCATTTTGGCCAAAGGCTGCATTTAATGAAATCCCTTCAATTTTTCAGAGCTGCTTTCTCACTTCCAATCAACGAATAAGTCAGAAAATTCAGGTGAGCTGCTGTGTTTTTTCAATATCTTGTTTTTGTCTCACATTCAGGTCGAACAGTGAATATTTCTGTAACGTCTCTTTTCTGTTTTTAAAAGCTCTCAGTGAGGACCCTGCATACCAAGTGCTGCGGTGTCTCGTACAGCTACATGACTCTTATGAAAATAACGATGAAAGCGTCGCTCTGCTGCAAAAAATTATAAAATTACAACAAGGTACTAAGTGTTCTGTTCAATACTAATACTGTGACCAACATCAGTTCAGTCAATGCAGAACAAATGTGACATTTTGTTATATACCATTATTTTACATAATCTTGCCTACAGCATTTTTGTTTATCATATCAAACAATACATGAAATACAGTATGTTATTTATTATTATTGTATTATATATGAGATTTATAATTTAATTGACAGATCCCCTCCCCCTCCGGCCTTACGCCCTGTGTTGCTGGGTAGGCTCCGGCTCCCCGCGACCCCGTATGGGACAAGCGGTTCACAAAATGTGTGTGTGTTTTGAAACATGAAAAATAGTTTTGAAAATGATTAAAGGTGCCTAAATGAATTCCATTTGTTTTTGCAGAAAGCAACACAAACTATCCCAGAGTTTGTGTTCTGCAAAAAAATGAGTGGCTGAACTTGAATGCAGAGGAGAGACAGAAATATGTTGCAGATCTTTCCATTGAAATCTGCAAGGCCCTCGAGGGATTGTTTGGTCCTTTGGAAAGAAGTAAGTAGTTTCCCATCAGCAGTTATACCATGTTTACAGTAAGCTGTTTAGAAAGTTGCATTTCTATAATATAATTTTATGTTCAAATGCGTGTATGAGTGTTTTGAAGCTGGTAGTGTAGTTCTTAGAGCTCCTGTCTTTGCACCCATGGGTAACAGGGTTTGAATCTTTTTCCAGCAAAAGAATGCTTGAGCAAGGTACTTACCGTAAATTACTCGAGTAAAACTGTCCAGATTTTTAAATGGGTAAATAGTTGCAGGGAGCATAACTGTGTAACTTTCTGTGGAGAAAGTATCAGCGAAATATTTAAATGTGAAGTATGATTTCCTTTCTTTTAGCAGGTATTTTCCCATTTCTGAAATATTACAGAAAACCATTATAGCTGCTCACAACTGGACCTGGGGCACCAAATTCAACTTCCTGTACAAGTACCCAGCAAAAGGCAAGTGTGGTTCTCATCTCTGGTGCCTGTTGCTCTCTGTTTTTCTCCAAACTCTCTAACCACTGAGCTGGAGCCACAGCCTGAGGACAAACTGCCTTTCCTTCACTAATGGATGTGGCCTGATACAGCAGTAAAGCATCACTGGCTCTGCTCTGTGTCCAGAGGTAGAGCACATCCCGGCTGCTCTGCTGTCAGATGAGAAGAGAGACCTGATAGATGCAGGAATCCTGTGAACTCTCCCTGTGTGGCTCTCTACGGCCGGAGAGGAAGGTGGACCTCATTCTCTTCTTCGACTTCAGCAGGGACGATCCCTTCCTGGTGAGAACAGAGTCAATATTTTAATACTGTGAATTTCTTTCACTACACCGGCATTCTGGTAGATGCTGTGATGTGTCTCATTTGAATTACATGTAGCAATGTCACTACTATGATCTCTCCAGACAGTGAAGAAAGCTGCAGATTACTGTAAAGAGGCTGGAATACCATTCCCCTCTGTGGTCATAGAACCAGGAGAGGAAAAGAACCCTAAAGACTTCTATGTGTTCAAGATGAAACAAAAGCACCCATCGTCATCCACATTCCGCTCTTCAACACTGTCAACTGTGGAGGTTGGGTCATATACCGGCCGTCTAATCCTGTAGCATCCCATCCCAAAGATTTTAAAAACATGCTTTAATGATGGAAAATGTGTATCTACCATATTCCTTCATGGCTGTTCAAATATTTATTTTAAAACAGGACTCTTATATTAATACATGGAGAGTAAAACAGGAGAAACGTTATCTTCGGAGCCAATTGATATTCAGGTTCCTATGAAATACTGCTTTCAAGTTTCTTCTTTCTTCTGATATTCTAATAGTTTTCTACATGTCCCTCTCAGAAAAAGATTGAGGAGTGGAGGAAGCGGTACAAACTTTTCAGGATCCATACAGCAAGGAAAATGATTGAGGACCTGCTGCTGGTGTCCAGTCGGAATGTGAAGAACAAAAAGGAGAAGATCCTCAATGAGATCAAGGCAGCGTGTGCACGCTGATGCTTCAGAGGCTGATTTTTCATCGACTTCTTTTCAAATCATTTTTAAATAGTCAGCATTTATTCTTTTCTAATCAGAAAACCTTTATACCATATATATCATTAAATGTAATCAATCTCTAGCTTTCAGATCATGAGACAAACATTCTAATCAAATTTCTTTGATTCATATTTTGCATCTAAGTCAAAACCTTAGTTTAATTTGATTCCTAAAAAGTAATGTATCCATCTATCCACTTTCAGTAACTGTTCATCTCATACAGATCTGGAGCCTATTGTGACCAACGTAGAGCATAAGGTGGATGGATGGAACTCATGGAATTGCAGGGTGATCACACACTCAGTCTGCCACACAGATACACAAACTTTGGGCAATTTAGAGCCACTAGTTCATCTGATACACATTTATTTGGTGCTTAGATCATGATCAGGACAAGCAGTTTTTGGAAATGGATGGATGGATGGATGGATGGATGGAATATGGGTGGAACCTGGAGCACTCAGGGCCCAGGACCTGTAAGGGGAAAGCACTGAATTCTAACTAGATCAAGCTGTATCTTTCTAAGTTTGGCAACAGGTAAATCTTTTGCATTTTATTCTAACAAAACATGTTATAAATCAACAATTAAAACAGTGATTTTGCTAGTGATTCGCTGTTGTCTTCCTGTGCTTTTTGAGTTTCTCTGCTGAGCAATGAATATTTTGTACTATTTCCTGGCTTCTAAAAACAATAAACCAGATGATTTTGCCCTTTGTTCAGTTTCTTCATATGAATGCCGTAAGAAATGTTTAACTGAAGAAATGAAAAATGCAACACATTTTTTCCTGGTATTAGTCCACTTAAACTCCTCCACCTGGGGCAAATCTCTCCCCTTACCTGGAGGGGACATGCCATCCTTTTCTGTGAGAGAACCATGGACTCCGACCTGGAGGTGCTGATCCTCATCCCCAACCGCTTCACACTTGGCTGAAAACTGTTCCAGTGCACGTTGGAGGCAACCATCATCCGCAAGAAGCAAAGGCTTCACCTTCCGACTTCCACGTAGAATGCCCTTCTGACCTCGACTGCGCCTTGATATCCTGTCCATGAAAACCACAAACAGGAGTGGAGACAAGGCAAAACCTTGGCGGAGTCCAACACCCACACTGAACGGGCTTGACTTAATGCGAGTATGTGGACACAGCTCTCGCTCTGTGTGTACCGAATGGCCCGCAGTAGTGCCCCGGCACCCCATACTCCCTAAGCACCTCCCACAGAATTTCTCGGGGAACACGGTCATAGGCCTTCTCCAAGTCACAAAACACATGTAGACTGGATTAGCGAACTCCCATGCCCCTCATTTATCTGTGAGAGGGTAAAAAGCTGGTCCACTGTTCCACCAGCCAGGACGGAATCGCATTGTTCCTCTTCAGTCCAAGGTTCAACCATCTGCCGGAGCCTCCTTTCCAGCACCCTGGCATAGACTTTCCCAGGGAGGCTGAAAGTGTGATACCCCGATAGTTGGCACACACTCTCCGGTCCTTTTTCTTAAAGATAGGGACCACCACCCTAGTTTGCTAATCCAAAGGCACTGTCACCGAGGTCCATGCAACATTGCAGAGGCGTGTCAGCCATGACAGTTCTACAACATCCAGGGCCTTAAGCAGTTCCGGGCAATCTCATCCACCACTGGTGCTTTGCCACCATGGAGCTTACCAACTACCTCAGTGACATCCACCAGGGAAATGGACTCCGATTGCCCGGAAGCCTCTGGCCCTGACTCTGTAAGGGAGGCTAATCTCTCAGGTTTAGAAGTTCCTCAAAGCGCTCCTTTCCACCTCCTGACAATGTCCTCATTAGAGGTCAGAGTTTAAAAGAGAAAAGAGACTTTACAGAAATATTCACTTTTCAAACTGAATGTGAGACAAACACAAGACCTTGAATCAATTCAGCAGCTCACCATGTATTGCTAAATGATAGGATTCAATCACTGAACTGTGGGAGCCAAGCAGTCCTGAAAAACTGGAGGGACATAATAAAATGTGGCTTTCAGACAAAAATACCAACCAACCAACATCAGCAAAGGCTCGTCCTGAGCAGGGTCGTGCAGGCTGGAACCTCACCCGGTAAGCACAGGGTGCAAGGCTGAAGGGGGAGGGGACATACCCTGGACAGGACGTCAGTCCGTCACAAGGCACCCCCCTCCCCCCGTTCTAATTTTCATGATTATTGAAGAAATGACAAAAAAGGAGCAGGATGAAACAGGAAGTCAAATATATGAGGTCAATGTGAGGACTGATCTCAAACCAGCAGGCTGTAACACAGGAATGGGCTCAATTTAAATCTCTTCAACTTTTAGTTTACTAAAAAGACAAAACCCTACCCAACACTACAGCATGAAAGCTATCTGTGTAGACATGCTATTTTAGAGGTCTGGGTTGCTGTTTTGGACCTGAAAGGTTGTGGGTTGAATCCCACCTCAGCTGTAGCACACTTCAGCAAAGTACTAAAACTAAAATTGCTCAGCTGTGTAAATTGGTAAATAACTGTAGGTAGATGAACGTTGTAGGTCACTTTGTAGAGAAGTGTCTGCTATATTAATAAATGTAAATATTTCACTTCCTTGTAATTTTGTTGGAAAAAAAAGCCTTTCTGGGGCATAAAGCTGTCCCTGCATGTTCCATGTTCATGACAAATATGATGTAATCTAATGATATAAATACAAGTAAACACAGTGAACAGGGAGGACCAGCACTGAGAACATGAGCAAAGTCAACAAAATAATAATCAGATCTACACATATGTACTGTATGTGTCTGTCTGTCTGTGTCTCAATAGAATTGATGTTCTCTACCTCTAACAGTACTTTTGTATTACAGTAAAGACTGTGACCACAGTGTCCCTCATTTACTAACATAAGAGAGACCTGAGAAAGTCAACAAACATTTGACACTGGATCTACCCCTCGGTCTTGACTTTTTAATAGCAGTAGTTGTTGTTCTGGGGGTGCGGGGGCATGGTTGTACTTTGAGTTCTTGTTACAATTACAGATGACAAACAGGAACAGGGACACTATATCAGTGCAAAGGCAGACCTTAGATACTGTCATGCAGGGTCGAGAGAACCGGGACGGCAGGACCCAAGGTGCGGGGTCTTTCTTCTGGATTCAGGGGATAAGGCAAGTTCTCGGAGTTGGGGACAGGCGAATGGGTCGGTCGATTGGCGGTCGGAGTCAGAGCCAGCAACCGTGGACGAGGTCAGGGGACGAAGCAAAAGGTCGGTCGGGTCGCCGGTCCAACCCACTGCGCCACCGCACCCCCATGACCTAAAGCAGATGTTTCATATAGATTTTTTGGAGACACACTTCAAAACATGTAGACCAAAGTGCAAGTTTTAAGACACAGTACGTTTTACTGTCACCTTAATAGCACTGATGTTCTCCACCTCTAACTGTACTACTGTATTTCAGTAAAGGCTGTGACCTCGGTGTCCTTCTTTCTTGACTGGTTAGTGAATTCAGGAGATTAGAAGTCAATAGAAACTTGATATTTGACCGAACTCCCTCAGTCTTGACTTTTCTTCTTGTCCCACACTCACTCCTGCAGGAACATGTCCCAGTCATGCTGTCATGGGCTCAGGAGGAGGTGAAAGGGCCATGGTGGGACTGCTGGGCTCTTGGCTCAGATGGGAGAGGAGAAGAAACTGCTGGCCAGCATTACCTATCTGTGTGGAGTGTCAGGGTCCACCTGGTAAATGGGCAAATATTTTGAAAACAATTACAAATACAATAATGAGCAGTAAATAATATCAATTTATTTTTGTATTCATGTCAGGTGTATGGCATCACTGTATGAAGATCCCTGCCGGTCTTTGAAAGTACCCACTGACAAGAACAAACTTATGGAGAGACTCTCAGATGGAGAATTCAATAGATCAGATATACTGGACTGGCTAAATGAAGCTGTAGAAGATGAGAATTACTCACTGACTGATTTTTGGGCAGCGACTGTGTTCACTGGACTGTGAAAGAGAACAGTGACTAAAGAAAAAAACATAGCTGAGTGACTGGACAATTGCTTTTGTATGTTATCTTTAAATTAGTTTTAATGTGTGAAGTAAATGGGAGAGCTATGCATTGCTGTTGATGCAAGGGGTTAAGCCCATGGCTCATAGGCCTTATGTTCTTTGTAACTTAATGTTTGTTTTGTATTTGGCTGTGGTTGATGTGTTTTGAAGAATACCTTTTAGTAAAGAAAAACAAACCTTTTTTTAGTCCAACTACTTCAATTCTCCACTGCTGCCTCCATCCGTCGTCCATACCCTCGCAGTCTGCTCTAATGATATTACTGTTTTGGTGTCTAGGTCTAGGCATTCTTGTTCTTGTGTCTCTGTCACCCACAAACCGCACACCAGACATAAGCACCTGGTCGTAGTCAGCAGGGCAGGGTATAAAGGCTCCCGGTCCACCACTGTCAGATCACGGAATCTTGTATGAGACAACCGTCCCACCTGCGTTCTTCAGCTTTACCCTCACCTTGCCCAACCTTTGCCTTGCATTCCCCTCCTTGTTCCCTCGTTCACCTCCTCGACCCCGAGTCCTGCTTTCTACAGTTTTGACCTTTGCCTCACCTCACTGACCATGACTTAGGATCATCCCTTGGGAACAACATTCGCAGCTTGATTCCGGATCCAAGGCCTATCCCCGACCACGAGTATTGCTTTGCGCCTTGAGCTTCCACATAAACGACCCTGCACTTGGGTCCCACCTCTGGTGTCCAGCCCCTGGGTCTAACAGTCCCTATGTATTGCTTTTATCTGCTAAACTGATTTGGAGCACGCCAAGGCTGCCCGGGGAGGGGGTGGAGACAGGGGCAAAGCAGCCACAGCTGGGGCTGATTTCACTCCCTATTTCTTCCCCGGTGCCCAGCAGTAGAGGAAAAGAGATCGAGGAGCAGAACAAGGCGAACCGAACCCGATCCGATCCCGATCCCAGAGATGACGCCCCCATCCCGACAGACCCGACTCTCCCAGTCCCCCGACCAGCACGAAACCTCCCTACCTGTTCCCTGGTCCCCGTTTCCCGTCTCCCGTCTCCTTCCTTCTCCCCTGTCTAAGGGCAAATAAAAGCCCACAGCAACGGGCGACTGCATCTCCTGTCTCCATGCCTCGTCTCTTACGTGGTTTCTTAATTTATTAGTTTCAATTGATTTGTATGTTGAATGAAAATCCTGACTCCAGTCATGTCGGCTTAAGAGCATTTAGTTGAGAGCTCTGTGTACTTTTTATTAGTATAAATATGACACATTGAACTATCATAGGGAAAATGTATTAACACTGAGACACAAACAAAGGGCATTGGTAGTATAGTGGCCAGAGGTGCTGTCTTTGGACTCAAAAGTTGCAGGTTAGATCTTGTATTTTGCTGTAATACCCTTAAGCAAAGTACTTACCCTAAATTCCCAAGGTGTAGAAATGGTAAATCATTGTAAGTTTCTTTGGAGGAAAACTGTCTACTAAATGAATAATGCAGTGCTGTATTTTTTTGTGTTCACAAAATTCAAGGAAACCCCTCACTCTTGTCTACAGCAACAATTAATTGTGTTATTTTGATTGTTTTAGAGTGGCTTCAGACCACTGAATTCCTGTCTTGCAGACCCCTGGTTCGAGGTCAGCCCCTGAAAGAAGCTGGATACACCCATGTGGGCGCCTATGTAACCACGTCCCTCTTGGGAGCCAGTTTGAGGAAGGACTTGTGAAGAAACAGGACCGAGGAGAAGGACATGTTGTATCTGCAAGGTCCTATTTGCCGTCCTTCTCTTAATTATGCAGAAAAACTGCAACAGCTATCAGGGTAACCATGGTAACTGTCTCATAACCATCAGATCCTAGGTTTTCCTACACTGATCTGGGTTTTCCTATTTCACCAATATTCTTTTCACTTATTGGGAAAACTTTTTTAAAATTTTACTTTGAACTCCATTTTTATAATGGACAGTCTACTGAAAGTGAATTAATGTCACTTCCTTTTCTCAGATATTTTTTCAGTGATGACCAGTGAACAGAGTGCTGCGAATGTGGGTGAGCTGTTATCACTCAGTGCCTTCCCACATTCATCCCAGTCCTGAGTAGCTCTCTCTCTATAACTGTCACTCCTTTTTTTCATGAACTCCCCATGAAGATCCTCTTACATCAGATACTGAGTCATCTTATCCAGTTGTATGACAAATATGATGATGATGATGATCACGGCTGCTCTCTGCTACTGGATCACTGAAAGAACAACAGGTGCAGTGGAAGAGTGAAATGTGGTAAATCTGTCATTTTTTTTAAACACACCACACACAGACACCCACACACACATATATACAAACATAGTACTATTGTATGGTGTACCTTTCTCAGTTCCATTACATCACACTTGGTTTACAGTCATGGCCTTTGTCCAAGGTCATTTGCAATTGTACATTTTTAACAGTATAAATTTCTTATGACAACAATTGTTATGATGATGAAAACTGGAGCCCAAACCAGCAACACAGGGTGCAAGGCTGGAGGGGGAGGATAAACACCCTGGATGGGATGCCAGCCTGACACAAGGGACCCCCAGCAGGGCTCGAACCCCCGACCCATCGGTGAGTAGGCCTTGGCCAAACCTGCTGTGCCAACCGCAACCCCTATACACTACACAGGTGTGAGATAATGAACAAAGAGAATATGTAAGAAAGAGCGGGATGCTGAGGTATTAGTGACAAGTTCAGTTGCTGTGGGGTGTGACATTATTGGTCTTTATTCAGATAGGTTATTCATAGTTCAGACAAAAACCGATATTACTTTTTCGTAATCAGTTTCACTTCTGTCTGAAGGACTACTTTACTCCCAGAAATTCATTTTATATTTTATGGGGGTTATACCTTACCTGACTATACAAGAGGGGCTAGCAGGTTTTTCCACACTACAGCTTTTCTTGAACACATTCAAGACACACACACACACACACACACACATTTTCAGAACTGCTTGTCCCATACGGGGTCACGGGAACCGGAGCCTAAGCAACACAGGGCGTAAGGCTGGAGGGGGAGGGGACACACCCAGGACGGGACGCCAGTCCGTCGCAAGGCACCCCAAGCGGGACGCGAACCCCAGACCCACCGGAGAGCAGGCCTGTGGTCCAACCCACTGCGCCACCGCACCCCCCACATTCAAGACATTCAGCAGCTACTTGCACGGTAAATTGAAATCCTTGTACAATCTGTAAAACTAACAAGTAATTTGCTTTATTACATACATAATAATTATTAGATATACTGCATATAGAATCACTTCTGCTATTAATAAAACCAATTATTTGTCTGTATGCATTTCCATGTTCTTGTTGCACAGATTCTATATTTACATTCACATTTATTCATTTAGCAGACGCTTTTGTCCAAAGGGACGTACAACTCAGAAAAGTACAATTTCCGCATTATATTAAGAGAAAGAGACATAGCTGCAGACATGTGACTCAAGTAAACCCAGTTTGATACCTACCACTTGCTGCACCGAGGTTCATCGTTCGAGTAGGTGCATAAAAACACAGGATACACAAAACCTGATACCCTCCTACCAATTTTTTTGTTTTTAGAAATTACAAACACAAGCAAGCAAAACGATGTTGGAGTAGTGGCTGAATAAAGGCTTTATCTGGTGATGCTCATGAAGTTACAGTGCATGAACATTTACACCATACATAAGCTGGAGAGGTCTTGGGTGAAATGGGTCCGGAAAAGATGAGTTTTTAGACAGAGTTCTTCTTGAATGCAGACAGAGTTTCTGCAGTTCTGAGCGACTGGGGAAGGTCGTTCCACCACAACGGAGCCAGAACCCAAACCTCCGTGCTTTACCTTTTGTGAACAGGACCACCAAGAGAGCAGAAGTAGACAAGCGAAGGGGTCTAGCAGGGGTGTAGCGGTTGATCAAAACCTGTAAATAGCTGAGAGTAGTTCTATTGATGCATTTGTAGATAATAACCAGGGTCCTGAATTTGATTCGGGCAGTTATAGGAAGTCAGTGCAGAGAAATGAGAAGAGGAGATACGTGGGAACGCTTAGGCAGATCAAACACGACTCGCGCAGCAGCATTTTGTAGAAGCTGCAGAGGTTTAATGGCAGTAGCAGGAAGGCCCCACAGGAGAGAGTTGCAGTAGTCCAGGCGGGAAGTCACCATGGCCTGGACAAGTAGTTGGACAGAGTCAATAATGAGGTAGGGACGGATCCTACGAATATTATGCAGGATGTATCTGCAGGACCGGGTTGTGGCTTTGATGTGCAGAGAGAAAGACAGACTCGCATCAGTCGCTACTCCCAGACTCTTAGCCAGGGATGTAGGCAAAATGAGTGAGTTGTCCAGTTTGATCGATAGATCGTGACACAAGGACGGGACAGCTGGGAGGTAAAGAATCTCTTTTGGAAAGGGTGAGTTGGAGGTGGTGATCAGACATCCACGAAGAGATGTCCGACAGGCAGGCAGCGATCCGTGCGGAGATGTCTGATGCACCAGGTGGAAAGGAGAGGAAGAGCTGAGTGTCATCAGCACTGCAGTGGTATTTGAATTCATGGGAGGCTATGACAGGACCGAGGCAGGAGGTATAGATTGAGAAAAGAAGAGGACCCCGAGCCCTGCAGGACACCAGTTGAGAGAGGCAGAGTAGAAGAATGAGAGCCCCGCCAGACCACTTGAAAGGATCTGTCAGGTAGGTAGGACTCAAACCATCTTAGTGCCACACCTTTGATCCCAAGCCGGTTAAGAGTGGAGAGAAGAATCTGATCGTTGACTGTGTCAAATGCCGTAGACAGATCAAGGAGAATGAGGACCGAGGAGAGAGAGGTGTACTGCTGTACTTATTTACTACAGTTACTGTATGTGTACAGTTCTCTGCATCATTTCAGTCTTTTTCTATTTAACTTTATTTTACAAACAGCACATTTGATTTGTTAATTATCATTTCAGGTGCATGGCATCACTGTGTAAGGACCCCA